>NW_010185859.1:0-2801 GCF_000695765.1 Mesitornis unicolor | reverse complement strand
TTCACCTTTTTCCCAGCAACGCACAATGAGCCTGTGAAATTTTGCATGGAGTGCTTGTCCTCCATGCTTCCAGACTTCAGGTGGGATTCCATCAGTCTCAGCTGCCTTGCCAGTTTTTACCTGCTGTATGACCTCAAGAGTCTCTCCCATAGTAGGGGCTATATCCAATTTGTTTTTCACCAGTTGTTGTGCAATGTGCTGAATTGCTGAACCTTGGACTACACGGTTGGCACTGAAGAGAGTCTGGAAATGTTCAGACCATTGATTCAGGACAGAGGTTTTATCTGACTCACAATGCAATTAATCTGTAACAGACTTTTTCACCTGAGCATCTGAGAGAGATGTTCTTACCTTATAATGCCTGGAATGCAACCTATTATATCACCTTTTAAGCTTTTGGATTGGACAAAGCATGTCAGAATACTACGCCAGCTGTAGCTTCTGCTGTTGTACTGCAGGGTTGCTGCCTCAGCTCAAAACATTACTATGAGATAGTGCTGGGTTTTTCCTCCTTTCTGCCATAAGCCTACCACTTCTTAAGCAGAATTCCTTGTCTCTGCATTGCCCATAAGCTTCATTTGTATAACCTCTTCTGATTTATGGAAGCAAAGAGTAGATTCTGCTCTTACAGACTGATGCTAACTCAATATCAGTAATTATTATCTGGTTGGGAGAGAAGTAGCTAGATTTTAATCACTACTTAATATGGCAACTAACTAGGCTGCTTTTTCCACATAATTATCAAACAGCACAAATCTAAGCTCTGAAAATTTGAAATGTTCAAAGAATTAACATGAATATTTAACCAGCATACAAGGTAAGTGATTAAGCACTCGGTTAACAATGGAGGTTTGCAGTGAGCTGAAAACAAGAAACCGACTCAGCAGATGAATGCCAAGTAAAGTTTTTATTTTCTACCTCTACTTTTATAGCTACAGGTAAGGACCCGACTATGCAGCCCATCAGGATGTTCACATACTACAGCACTTTTTCATCAATCATTTCCCATACTTAATGACCAGGTGTTCCAAGACTGAGATATCCTGCCACACACCATACATACTGTTCAACCAGTGTTCTGGTTTAGAATAAGATTTAGAATATAATTTCACATCTTGTTTAGCACTCTTGCTTATTTTCCCTTGCAGCAAAATGCAAAGAGAAATAATAGGATGCACTAGCATGTTGTAAAATAGAACGTAAAAGAGTAATAGAGAAACAATCATATGCCAAAAGGCTAATTTATCAGAAAAATCAATCTGTACCTCAGTTCTCACACAGTGAGGGGCAAGGGTTTAAGTTGATGGCTGGTTTGGTTTGGTTGGTTGGTTGTTTTGAATGAAGGCTCAACACATTGATATTGAGACAGGCTCGTACCAGCAACTATTGCACAAACTTTACAAAACAGATCAACCAAAAGACTTCAGACACAGCCTTAGAAATCCCTCTTCCACTGTGCAAAAGCTGCCAGTTGAAAATCGTGCAATGATTTTGAAAGGTGAACAAAGGGCTGCTAAGATTAGATCATTTAACTCATTTTCACATGCAATCTAAAACAGGATATGAGTCCATGTTTCTGGAGATGAAAGACTAGAACTGCAATCTGCACCACTCTCATCCCTGGAATGAATGCTTTAATGCATAGCTATGCCACGCTTCCAAAGAACAAATGAAGTCACTGCCTTTGCTCACTTTTCCCCAGATGGCCAATGCTTAAGTTCTAGTGTGCATCAAATTCTGAAGGGAAGGAACAAATTCCACATAGTAGCATGGAGGTGTTTTTATACAAGTTTACGTCACTAGCCTCTCAGATTATGCTGCACAAAACCATCCCACACCTCTTCCTCCTATATACAGAACAACTTTTATCACCGAATCACAGAATATTAAGAGTTGGAAGGGACTTTGAAAGATCATCTAGTCCAACCCCTCTGCCAGAGCAGGATCACCTAGACTAAGTTGCACAGGAACACATCCAGGCAGGTTTTGAATGTCTCCAGAGAAGGAGACTCCAAAACCTCTCTCGGCAGCCTGTTCCAGCCTGTTCTTATGTAGAAAATAGCCAAGACGCATAATTTTACAGCTGGTTGCAGCTACTGCACAGTTTATCTATCATTAGTCTCTACAATTCCATCACATCACAAAGAGAGAAATGCAACATTTCCCTGAGGGGTGGCAAAGCGGAAGTACAGCATATAATCTTGTACCGCAGACTATGCCTTAGTGAAACAATTCAGCTTGTAAACCCCTTCACTTTGCAGAAAAATAATAATCTGTAATTCAGGTAGATTTCACTTACAGTATTTTTGCTAGGGAAAAAACTCCTACACCTACCACTATCTCAACTAAGTCAAGAGGAAGGACAGCTAAGTCCATCTTTGCAAAAAGGGAAAAATTCTTTTGTTTTCTGCACTAAAGTTATTTCAATTGAATTGGTAATTTCCATCTTTATGCTTGTTCAAACAAAAGGCCAGAATCTGAAAGCAACATAGAAATAAATCCAAAACCAGAGAGAGGCCAGAAGTAAAACAGTGGGTTTAAAATTGTATCTGGTCTTTTAACTTGACAAGGCTATCAGCTTCAAATACATATTAAAAAAATCAGGTAGGCTAACCTTTCCAAGATTTCATATGGACCTAAACCTCTTAAATGCACAATACACAGGTACATCACATAAAGCCACATGTTCTTCTGAGTAATCTTAATTTTAAAACATAATAAAACATAATTTTCTGTAAGAAAACTAGGTAAACATACATGAAACTTCTGCAAACTTGTCCTGGTTTGAGCTAAATAGAACT
>NW_010185858.1:43375-46552 GCF_000695765.1 Mesitornis unicolor | reverse complement strand
GTCCGTCCGTCCGTCCGTCCGTCCCCCCCCTTCTGCGTTCCCCGGAGTGGTGTGGGGGGCATTGCTGCTGCCTACCGGCACCGGCGGCTCACGGATAGAGCATACCTCCTCTGGAGCAGTTGCTCCCTGCCCCACTGTGTGCTATGGCGAGGGAGACTTGAGGCCCTGTGCGGTGCTAGATGCTGGCAGGCTTTTAAGGGGGGAGGGTTGGTGTGCAAAGGCTCACCTTGTGGAATACAGTGTGTGTAGTGTGGTGGCAGAGTCAGAGACACACTGTTTGGAAAAAGTTAAATGTGATTTTAAATAAGTTACAGGAAATGTGCTGTGAAGCCTTGGAGAGACCAGAAAACTAAACCCGTTAGGGATGAACACTGAGGAGGCAATGATGGCGACGTGGTTGTTTATATGGCTGCAAGAACTATTACTACAGTAGGGAAGCTGGTGTGGTGTGGAAATTACTGCCCGTTTCAAACGGTAGGCAGGAGGGGAGGCTTGCACAAGGCATCAGCCTCTTCAGAAGGAAGTGGAACAGATACCGTGCTACCACCTCTGCCTCCTGGACTACTGAGAGCAGCCAGCCAGCCAGCCCAGAGCTTGTACAGTAGTTTCCAGGATTTAGCAAATTTAAACCAGGGTGCTTAAGATTCAAAAGAGAGACTTAGCTTTTAATTTTTATGAAACTGCAGTTGAGAAGAAGCACCTTCAAGAGTGGAAAGAGGCATAAAGGTGGAGAGAGTGAAAGAAAAATAAAAATTACACTTACTAAACAGCTGTCTTACCCGTGTGAAGAAATTCTGTTCACTGATTATGAATGCTTTCTAAAAGTCATCTGCACAAATAAATGCAAAAAGCCTGTAAAGGAGATATTTTTCCTGCCCTATTTCCCGGCATCCAAAGGAGAAAGACAATACTGAAAATCTGCCTCTATGGCAGTTTAACCTGATTTCAGGCTGCTGTGATCTACTCCTTTCCACTCCTTTCTCTCTGTTACATATTCCACCTCCCTCTTTCCCAGTATCAGTAGTTCTGCAACAGGACAGTCGGCTGGCCAAGGATGCTGACCTGGCTGAAGATTACAGACTGTTTTGATTGTTCTGTGTAAGTTTTCAGCAGTATTGGCTGCCTGACTCGCTTGGCTCACTGCGTATCAGCAAAACACCGACACCAGCTGAAGAAGGAGGGGAAGAAGGCTTAGCTGGTGCTGCAGAGGCAGGAAGCCATGAGTAGTATCAGCTTTAGCTGTTGTGAAATTCTACCCAAGCAGAGAAGGCCAGAAGTTACAGCTCAAGTCTATCCAAGGGCTGCCCACTGCCCCGCATGGCCTCAGCCCCAGGTCCCTCTGTAAAGGGGAAGAGGAGGCAGGTAAGGCAGCAAGAGGACCGCATTAGTCAGTCTGTTCAGCTGTGGTGGCAGCTAAGCTTTTGGAGTTCACACAGCCTAACCTAACGGCAGTGTCCTCAGCTGGTGAAGAGAAGACTTTTAATCTTTATGTTGGAAAGAGAGTTGTGACATGAAGCAATAACGGATCTATCTTTGCTGAGAACCTAAGAAAAAAAATTAATTAAATTAATCAAATTTATTTATAATTAATAAATTAATTAAAAGGACTGGGTAAGTGCTGTTATCTTTGGCAGTTTTCTATTACTGTATGATGGATTATTGCCAACTTCTGCTCTTTTGTTTTAGCCTTCAGTGGATTCCTTAAAGCTTGAAATCTGATTACCCAAGACTCTCAGTTGTCTGCTTTTAAGACTCTAGCCTGTATAGTTTAAAGACAGCCTTGATGGCATGAACTCAAAGGCTCAAAAAGACAAAAGCAGTAGACTAAATACCAAGTCTGTTGTTTCTGTGATTATGTTTCTTAAACTTTGCTGCTCTGCTGGCAGTACCAGCAGCACTTCAGACAGAGCAGCGCAAGTGTATTAGACTGTCTCTGCTTACCAAGTTGAATTAAAAATGTACTGACCAGGAAATTCCCTGCAGACAGTAAAGCAGGCAGACATGCTGTAGCTGATTATTCACAGAAACTGAGGTAGCTAGAGCTTTATTCCTGAAATAATCTTTGTGTACGTTTAAGCATGAGTGACTCCACTGAAGACAACATGACTGCTCACTTTGCTAACATTAGGAACATGTATAAAGATCTGCAGTGTCAGGGCTTGGCAGTGTATAAACAGTTAATTTCAGTTATCTGATAAGAGCTAATTCAAAGTGGTTTGCTGACAAAAGAATGAAGGTGTTTATAGGAGTTACATTCTTTGTTCTGCGTACTGCTTTGTATGCCTAGGCCCCTATATTTGCACGAGGCTCAGAGACTTCAGAGCAGTTTCTTTGCATGAAGAGAAAAGCATGTGAACAGCTACCTAACAAGAAGGGAAGAAATTGAAACATAAAAAAGTCCAGTTAGAAAGGAAACAACCAACTACTACTTCTACTACTACTACTACTACTACTTTCAACTGCATCACTAATACATATGCATCAACTTAACAATGAATCACAGTTGCAAAAGAGCAAGGATAGGTGTGGAGCTGCATAAACACTAAACTATACATTATAAATACAAATACCTTTAAAACAAAATTATGAAGTAAAAGGTTTTCGATTCCATTCCTGTGCAAAGCATGTGAATTCCCATCCTCTGACTGTTTCCATTTCCTTTACATTTTCCTTAGCTTTTATGATCTGGGGGATCCAGTGGTTCTCTCAGGATCCATGAAATTTTTGCCATGTTTAAAGCTAAGTACATGCATAAAATTTGACAGAAGCCATGTGTCAGTCATTTTTGTATCCTAAACATGTTTTGCAAAAGGGCAGGAATGATTCATTCAGAATATAATTTATAAATAATAATTTGAGTATTTATCACCCAGTTTAATGATATTGGCATCTCAGCTAACCAGATACCATGGGACAGTCTTAAAATATTCTGAAATGTAATCTCATAATCTTACCTTTTCCTCTTCCTCAGGAGAGGCTCAGAACGAAGACTGCTAGTTACATTGCAGTAAATCCCAGTACACCTGAAACTCATGCTGAAACTTCCAAGTCGTGGATGGTTTTCAGTAGGCAGAGTGATGAAAAGGTGATGAATACACAGGTCCTCAGGATTCTTCCTTGCAGCTTGCCAGGTGTCAAATACCACATCATTTCATGTTCTTCTGGTTCACATTCCTG
>NW_010185858.1:0-43352 GCF_000695765.1 Mesitornis unicolor | reverse complement strand
CCGGTATCAGCTATGCAGTACAGGCTGGCTGAGAGGCAGCTCATTTCTACTCTTATTGTCTCAGTTCCCTTTAACACTCATATCTAATCTCTGTCTTTTCAATAAATAGGAACAAAAACTCTTTCAGAATCCAGAGCTGTTTGTACATTTGACTGTGGGAAATTCTTTCTCCAGTGAGGTTTGGACAGTTCATTTCTAGCTGTCTCTAAGCTACACTATAATAAAATAATGATTTTTATACTTTGTGAAAACTTCATAAGGCTCTCCCACAGAGCCATGCTGTTCTTCAGAAAGCACAGAAGCACCGCTCACTGGGTGGTTCTCTCTTCTTTCCCTTTTTCTTGCTCACTACACCTAAACTTCAGTCTTCCTAATTTACACCCCTAGTCATTATTTCTAAATGTTCCTTGTTCTTTTTGCTGCTCGTTCAGTCTTTCACCGTTTCTCTAATTCTTTCAACTCCTTTTCCTTATGTTTGTGTTTCACTTCTGCTCTTCCCTGTTTCTTTCTCTCTAGCATTTTTCAAAGGCAAGGACTTGATAAGAGCTACCTCCTGATTTGTTATGATGAGTTATCCCACTTTATAACAATTTAAAATAAGACTGTTGAGGAAAACAGTGCCTGATGACCTTGTTTTGCAGACTTAGGTTTAGGCTTCCCAATGCAGTTAGAGAGATAATTGATGACCTTTTTTTAATCTAGCTGATACTGTTCAATGAAACTGTAGAAGAATATCAGCTTTGTTTAAACATGTTGACTTTATTTAAAATCTTAATCTGTTGGAAAAGTCCTTACATACTCGGTGTATGTGCTGAAAATAACGCTGTTTCATACCATGGCTTAGAAGATTAGAAGACAGCCATTGAGTCATTGTTCGAGAAAGTCTACAGCAGCTTTTCTGTATTCCTCCATCCTTTTCACATCTTTGGTCTGACTTTCAAGGAATATGACTCTTGGTTATTTATGCTTGGCTCAGAACTCATTATTTTATAGTGATAAAAGCTCTGATGCACCAGCTAGGGCCTAGGTTACTTGGTGGACCTGCACCAAGTAAAGCAAGAACTGTAAAATACAAATCACTTCACCAGAGTAAACCAATGATAGTTTCATTGTTAGTCAATGAAATTTCACTGGCACAAGTTTTTTATGTCAGAGGAATAAGATTTGATTTCTCTGCTAATCCTGTTTCATTTGAAGCACCTACTAGAAATTAATTACAAACTATTTAACCTCAAAGCACTTTACCAAGGCAGTAAATGTAGATTGAAAGACTCTTAAGTGTGTTAAACCTTGTTACCCAGTCCTGGGCACTTTTGCTTCAGTGTCACTCTTCACACTTTGGTCTGTTTTTTTCTCCCAGGAGCTTTTGTCTCTGTGGTCTCTTGTTGACAGCCATCTTTGAGCCAGCCACCATCCTTTGGCTCTGTGACCTGTCCCAATACTGAGCAGGCATGCAACACAAACCTGCTCTTGCTGACCTCGCTGTGTTCCCAGAGAGCACTCTGTCAGATGAGCAGATGTGGTGCTAGCAAACAGCCTCCACTTGGATGGCAGGCTTTGAAAATGAAAATGTCCCCAAATGCACTTGTTATTTCAGAATTATTTTCTGACAGTTCCCTCTGTCCCCCTCCTGATCTAAATTTGTCGACAGTCTCCCAGGCTGTTATCTGTTGTCATTAACCATGTATTCCAAAAATACCACCATCTCTTTCCAAATACTATATTCTTTCATGTTTTACTCTCCAGAAACTTGATTTTTCCAATTACTTTTTGACTTCTGGAAATGAAGTGTTTCTCCGTCCTGCATCTGGGACCTCATCTGTAATATGATTATCGCTGAGCAGCTCAGCACAGAAGGATGTGATAATGGGAAAAGATAATTTCCTGCTCCCTCACATACAGTAGCTGAAAACAGTTGTGGTTCCTCTGCTGTGGAAAGTGCAAGCCAGTACAAGAGATGTAAAGACCACTCGCCATGGCAGAAAACTGCCGGTATCTCTTGTGGAGCTGAAATGAATAAATGGAACTTCTTACATCTGGAAGACTTGCAGCCCCGTCATGCTGTATTTTTATTCTGAGATGATATGCAACTTTTTCTAATTCAGGAGTTATTTCACCTAATTCATAAGTACTATGCATGGCAATAAGTTGTCATCTGTTTCATCTTGTGAGAAGGTAGCTGATAAATTTCTGGTTTACTTCATTTTTCCTGGCTCTGTGTAGTGTGGCTTCTTTCCCTTGTAACTGAGCAACATTAAAATGAAAATGCCATCCTCAGCATCGCACTTAAAAAGTAACAAACTTCACACGCAGCAGAGAAATGACCAAATGGGTTTTGTTTCCAGCACAAAGGTTCAACCTACATTTTCTTTCTTCATATTCCTCTCAGGGGAAAGAAGCTACGCAAGACATTTCTTTCATAATGTACTATTTGTAGAGGACTAAAATATGTGGTATAATTTATTCAGTTGATTCTTCTATCACACTGTCTTGCTAGGATACGTTTGTATATTCTGTCCATGTATATACTTTTGTTTTCATAGCCACATTAATAAATAAGTTTAGGCCTATTTTGAATGTATTCTAGATATGCATTTTATTTCCATTACATTTGTCTGTAAAATATTTTAAGACATTCCAAGTAGAAGAATAAGAAATAAGGTTACATAAAAACTCATTTAGAAGAAAAGTGACAATCTGTTTCTTTAATAATAGATACCGCATTTTCCTGTTTGTTTTATATTCACAAGTTGCTGAAGGAGATAGAGAAAAACAAGTATCAATAGCAATGTATATATGAAAGCCCAATTAAGCCATTACAGGATTAATGCCAAATAGCAATATCGTATAAATGGTTCACTTAAAGATTCACATTAAATGATAACAATAGATTACACATATAGATCACAAGACATGAAAGAGATCTCCAGACTGCACTGTTTTGAATCTGTAATATCTCCACCTGAGTCAGTGGAATTAATCCACATTTTCCTTACCTTTTTTTCAGTAAGAACCTGAGTTAAAAAAACAGAACACATGTAAATATGATAGTAAATATGCTAAGAATATGCACCAGATCGTCATGGAATTACAACTGTGTGGAAGAATTTCCTGGCATTTTCTCATGTACTGACATGACATTTAAAGATATGATAAATGTTGTCATGGGGAAGAAAATCTTACAGTTCACCCTTACTGAAGTGAATAAAAACTGTGGTGGAAAATTTACTAGTGATAAATACTGATATTGCTAGACAGTTATTTCCTTAGCAGCTGAAATAAAGTAATATTAGGAAGTACTGTGTATGTTCTCTCCTAGAATAGGATAGAAGGTTCATTCCACACAACAGAGAAAATCGTTTTCTCTGGGTATTATTTGCCTTAACTTTCAACTTCACAGTGTTCTAACCTGTGCTGAGGCCTCAGAGTGCATGCTTTAAAGAAGGTATTGGAGGACCTGCTGCTTTCTGATGTGCTAACACTAATTCCTCTTTGAAGCCTTTGGTAAAACTGCTTGGAGGGATTTTCCGCGTCTTTCCTTCTTGCTGCTTCACATGAAGGAACGATGAGGAGACTGACCCTGTGTTTGATTATGGGCAGCGGAACTGAAAGCTTGTTCAGTCCACCTGGAGGTGCTTTGTTATCCTAATGGTACAGGAGGTACAGGATCTCATGAGCATGGCCAAGAGAGGAAACTAATGGCTGCAGTCACAGAGTAGGAGGGTGGGAGGTATCCAATCTCTGCACGGTTTTATTAATCTAAAGGATCTAAGGATCAAACTGGACGAAAGTATGAGTGGAGTACACAGTAGGAAAATTAGGATGGATGGAAAGGTGAGAGATGCATGGCATATATTTTGGTGTGGCTACCCAAGGACTTAAAATAGCCGTCCTGTAGGCTTAAAGCCTTCTGCTATAGGCCAGTGTTGTGCTCAAAAACATATATGCTAACAGATAAATGAACCAAAAGAGATCTGATGATAAAGAATATAGTTAGTGACTAGAGCTATATTTACAGAGGACCTTGACTATGCCAAGGTTAGCAACAGAGACATTGTTCATTGCTCCGACACTGGTGGCCCTGGCTAGGCCCTGTTCCTGGCTGGGGCCAGGTTCTTTCCAGGCCAAGCCCAGGAAAAAAATATCAAAATTAGCCAAAGCAAAAATTATCATTTGTATATAATTGTTTTCACTAAAATAATTACAATTTGTAATTATTATATCATACTGTAGTATGAAACAAGGTATCCTCAGTGAGCTTAGAGTAGGTGTTCATCTGAAAATCTTCACTTGTAATAAAGAGAACTTTTTTCCTATAAATAACATTAAAAAGTTATATCTGAAACACATATGTCACTCTTTGAGTCAAAAAATAAATCCAGAGAGATCAAAGACAACATAGAACATAAAACACTCTTATCCAATGCATTTAAGTAAATAAGTTTCTCTTCTGAGATAGAACAGTGACACCAGGGCGTTCACTACATCTTCTGCTGTTAAAAGTTTTACGTCTCTGTGTAGACTCTTTATACATAAAAATATTTGCTTCTGTAAATATTTTAATTTATTCTTTACCTTAACAACCTGCTACCTTTTATCATTAAATTTATTATTTATTTGCCATAATGTCCAACTGTCATGGCCCATATTTTTTATTAAGTAAATTCTTAATAGGAAAAATAAATACTTAATTTAAAGTTACTCCTATTCCAAAGACACTTTATGTCCAGCTCCAAAAAAAAAAAAACCCAAAAAAACCACCAAAAAACAACAAAACTAACAAAACCAAACCAAATTAGTTACTTTGTGTCACTTCTTGCTTCGTGGTGTTAGAATTATAGAATCCAAGTAATAATTCAGTTTTCCTGCCCTTGGGGACAATCCTTCAGGGTGACCATGAAATACTGAGATACAAACTATAGAGGAAAGGTAAGTAGACAATGTTAGTGGTGGAATAATTACAACAAAATGGAGAAAGTTTAGAATAAAAATCACTATTAAAATAACATATTAGTCTAGATTTCAAGACTAATTCCAGTTGGAATAAGAAAAATACATTTTTTCTGTTTTCTGTATCATGAAGTGACCAGCCAAGGTGCTGAGGGAGATGCTATGAAGGCAGAGCACAGGGCAGTAACACGAGGCAGGGGCTACCCCATGGTATGGTGACTGTCACGTCAGAGCATGGGGCCGAGGTGACTGTTTCAGGTACTCAATGACTCTCAATGGAGCAGCTGGCACAGGGACTGGTGAGGAGACGAGCATCCCCTGACTTGGCTAAGTAGCATATAGGACCTGGTTCAAAAATGCCACTGCCAAAACATTGCTGCACAGTAGCTGCTGTACTACATTCAGATCCTTGCAGGGGTAGAAAAACTGTGGACAATTGCACTCATTGTCAAGAAGGAAGCTTCTTAAAAATGAGATTTATATTTTTTTAAATAAGAAGTTAAAGGGAAAGCAGCTGTTGGAAGGTACAACAGAGATCTGTTAAATCACAAGTGACACAGAAAGGCTGATTGGAGCAGATTATTCATGGGGTTTTGTTCCAATACAAGAATAAGGGGCACTAAGAGATCTAGGAAGTGGCAACTCAAAACAACCTAAAGGAGGATATTTCTAGATTTCTAGTCCAGGAAGTTTCTGAGCTGAAAATTGCTGAAGGCTTGGAAAGGATGAGAAGAAAGTGTGGTAAGTGTCCTGTTTCTTCTCCTTTATGGGCACCTGCCTGTGACCACTGCTGGAGATAATAGGATTTGGGGCCAGATGGATCCTGCCACGTCCACTCCCTCTCCCTTTCAAAGGACCTTGCGATTGAACTGCTGCTTCTGTCCTCCCTATCAGAAAGTGACCTGAGGCATTATATCAGGAAATGCTGTGCACTTGTAAATTATTCTCATGCTAGGAAGAAAGGGAGCAAGGGTAGGTTTTGTTCTATATCAGCGACCAGTACAACTGGGAAGTACTTCAGCTTCCCTTAGAGGATTCCCCAGGCTAAGCTCCCAGGCTAGAAGTAAACTAGACAGTACATTCTTCCTCACGCCTCTGCCACTGCTGTCACAAGGATCATTCACAATCATTCACAAAGTCAGTGAATTATAGATGAAAGTTGCTGCATAAACTCATACCATTTTGGACCTGAAACCATACAGCAACCTGCCCCATGTCATCCTCTTGCCCCAGGGAGTAGCTACTGCAGCAAAAAAACTGTGCTGTGCTGAGGGAGGTGACTTCTCTCTCTGCATTTCTGACCATGCTGTTATATCACACAACGTTCATTAGCATCAAGTAGAACAGAAGTGTGATAAAGGCAATTTTAATAAGGCAAGCACTACACTGGGCATCTCTTTTGTGAACAATTTCTTGCCTTGACTTCACAGCAAAACTGAGTCCCTATCACTCCAGATATTACAAGAGATGAGCAGGAGATAGCTGCTGCTGCTAAGTGTTTATGTTGTAAATACGAAGGTATAATGGTGGAAACAAAATTATATAATCCTCATTTTATAGGCAGGAAAGTAGGAGACAGAAAAATTAGATGTCAAGACTGCATGAAAACAGAACCCACATCTCTAAATTCCCTGGCTAGTACTTTATCCACAAGAGGATCTTTCCTGTTCTGCACCACTGCAAAGAGCTCATTAACACCACCTGATCTGCATGGGGTTATTTCACCCTCTCCTACAGTTGCAAATAATTTCTAAAAATGCAAGCCAGTGGAGAATCACATTCTTCTTGTGCAACAAATGGAGTGTCACATTTTCCCTGTTTTGTTTTGGTTTTTTAATCATGGAATAATGTGCTTATCAGTTCCCCTTGTACTGTAGCCTGTCTGCACAAAGAGTCATCAGGCACTGTGATATAGAAGAAAGAACATCCCTAAGATATTTTTATCTGTGGACTAGGAAACATTAATAATTTTTCAGCTCCCAGCTCTTCACTGTTATTCATCCTTCATGATGAATGTTGATTTTGTCTGCTCTGTAAAATGCTCTATGGACATGTGAGGGCATGGACATACACAGGTGAAAAGGAGTAAGAAAGTCGAAGTCCTAGAGCACCCATTCAGCTCAGGAGCACCCATGTTGCTCAGCTGTATATTATTGCCTCTTCAGATCTCCCGCCCCATCTGCATGCATAGTGATCCTTAACCCAAACCTGTCACAATGATCTGGGTATGTTTAAGCACTGTAAATAATGTGCTTTGTCTCACCTGAATCACTTTGACAGAACTGGGTTACAATCGTGGTTCCAGTGGAAGCGTGTTTTGAATATGCTTCCTGCAACTTTGCCCCTGTCTCTGGTTCTCCATGTGATTATTGTAAAGGGTCTTGAGGTAAGGGTAGGGAATGGCTTTAGAAAAGAGGCTGGGGTTGGGCTAGATCTACCCTAGTATTCAAGTTTATGGCCTTTATCAGTGTTGACAAATTCCCTGACAGTCCCCCAGCCCCCATCAGGTGCAGGCATACACATGCCATATGTATGTGGACATCACCCACACTCATTCCCCCTGATCCCCTCCCAGGGTGTCCACAGACCTGCTTGCTGTGTCCCACACTCACTATCAGCGCTGGGGAGCTGCTCTGCTAATTTGTCATTCCAGCAGTACAGTAGATCACTGCCCTGAGAGAGCAGCAGACCGCACACATCTGCCACCTGAATCAGTAGAGGTGACAAGCCTGGAACTAGATTTTCAAAGACAAAAACTGGGACAAGTGGAGGGGCTGTCATAAATAAAGGTCTCAATGGAGTGAGGCAATAGGAAGATTTAAGAGTAACCTCTTCCTGAGTCTCTTCTGCAGTGACACACTGCAACACTTTAATGTAAGGAGAGAGGGGCACATGTGAAGAAGGAATATTTATCCTTCTGAGATCTCTTCTCTATGTGAATTCCCATACAATCCTCCATCTTAAGCTACCATCTTCCTTATTCCATGACTGGCAATCTTTCAACAAGGGAGGGGTAGGTTGTATTTGTCTTTCCCCAGTTAGCTATTAAGTGTGCCAATGGAAACTTGGCGGGAAGCTGAAGATGCTGCTTCTGCCTGTGGCAGGAGGTCTCATTTCCTGCTAATTTGGAGCTCCATGGGGGCCAGAAGCAAATACATCCCCCAGTGTGCCACAGCTCTCTGACTGCCCAGTCCCCCCATATTCTGTGTTTGTGTGATAAACCTGTCCTATCCCCATCCCCTCCTTGCTATTTTCTTCCTCTGTACTCTGCAGCTTGGCTGTAGATGGAGAAGTGGCCCTGGGAATTAAACTCCACAAAATACCAGCCCTGGTACAGTGGCACACAACAGGAGGCAGTCAGCTGGAACGTTGTGGTTGGGACGTAGCCTCGGTTGTGGATTGTGTGAGGCACCTTTATTTTTTTCTGTTTCTCCAAAACTGTTTGTTGGAAAACAGAGAGACTACACAGCAAATATATATTCTCCAGCGTACAGCTAAATACTGAATACATGTCTGGGACAGCAAATATTGGGACTGACTTTCTCCTAGACTCCTTGAATAACTAAACCTACAGGAACACTGACATTTTGGGGTCAAACCAGCCCCACCCTTCATAATTAGGGCAAAAGCCCTCTGTGAGTTGACAACATCCCTATGTTGCCAGCTACTCCTCTGTATCAGGTACAAAATTATCCAAGGACCCAGAGAAATGTTGATGTCCCTAGAAATTAACAACATATACTTTGACAACAGACTCTGAAGTAGCCCCTTAACCACAGAGGAATGTGACCATTTAATATATACTTAAATTTCTTGCTAAACCAAAGCTACACTGTTTGTTTGTGGGAATGTATGGGGACTTACTCTCATATGTGGATTTCTTCCTCTGTTTACCCCAGGGAGCAGCTCTTTTACGCACTTAAACAAGCTGGAAACAGTTGAAACTAAATCCCAGTATGTAACGCAAATCCTACATTTAGTGGGCTTGACTTTCAAAAATGCGAATACACACAAGCCCTGATGACTTCAATAGCATTTATGGGTGCTCAGTGCTTGTATAAATGTCACACTATTTATAACATATATCTGCATCCTTTTTTAATATTCTCTGTTGGCCTGTCTCATTTCCACTGTGATGTCTTCGACTGACACAGTCACATCAGGATGTAGCATGTGTTTGAATAATTAAGAAAATACAAATAAAAGTTATCTTTATTCTAGTCCATATTTTTCCATTGCTCAACCACCAAAGATAACAGTACCACTTCACCAATGCTTTTTGCATTCTATGGAAGAAAAATACTTTTAGTTTTCCAGTCGTTTATTAAACCTTCCAAGTCCAATTGTTTGCCCCTAGAGTTTCCCCCCTAAACTTTAGAAAATAGTTTCAGCTATATCCAAACTCATGCCAACTTCCTGACTTCTTGGCCGCAACCCATCAGCGAGTGCTCTACTAAGAACCACTTTGAGGCTCTCCTTGAACCTCTTCTTCTTGCTGCTTCCTACGAAGAAGTAAACAAGGGGGTTGATGCTACTGTTAATGGTGGAGAGAACAATGGTGACGTGGTTCTGCTGGCTGAGCAGAGATGACCAGTGGTGGTAATTCAGAAGATACAACAGCCTCATAGGCATGGCAAAGATGAGGAAAACAATGACGGTGGCCACAATGATGATGTAGAGCTTTGACGAATGCGGTCTCAGGGAGTTACGATGAATCCTGATCACCAAGATCAGGCTGGACAGAATCATTAGAGGAATGAAGATCATGAAGGTCAGGATCCATGTGAAGATGAGCATTGCTTGGCAACGGTTGTCATCGTCGAATTGTTCCTTCATTGAATCATCTTTGCATGTTAAGTATTCGGCTACTGTCATCAGAAAAGACAGAGTCCACAGAATTGCACACACAATTGCCGATTGGTGCTGTGACCGGCGGCATCGGTACCAGATGGGGTAAACAATAGACAGACACCGCTCAATACTGATGGCTGTCAGGAGATAGAGACCAGTATTATATCCAAGAAGGAAGACAATAGATAGCGTGGTGGTTATGTAATAGTAAAAGCCATATGCGAATCCAAAACCAGCAATATACTCAATTGACAGAATAAATGTACAAAGCAGTAAGGAGAGGTCAGCAATGGACAGGTGTGTGATGTACGCAGTGAATGGGTTTCTTTTGATCTGGAAGCAGAGGCACCAGAGGACAATTCCATTTTCACAAAAACCCAGGAAGGAGATGATCATAATTGCCCAAAGTGGGGTCAATATCTCCCAGACCCTTTCCTGTGCAGAAATGTTTCTGTGCATTGAGATGTTCTCTGTGCCTTCGCTGGGATGAAACGTTATGTTTGACTCATCCATGGGGAAAGCTCAAGTTTGGATAGCACAGCTCTTCCTTCTGTAAATATGTATAAAAATATACTGTGAGCATTGTGTGCTCCTCACCTCCCCCTTTTCTTTCTGTTTTGTGGACCCTCAATTTCTGGTCATATCTGAAAGCCTTAACGAAAGGAAAACCAACTTTGCTAAAACCCATTGGAACTATGCTTGGCAATGCTAAAGATTGCTAAGCCCATCACACTAGCAGAAATCCTGAGCTTTCATCTCTGTGAGGCAAAGCATGAGTTCAGCTAAAGGGATACTCTCAAAGAGCTCTTAGACAAGCAGCATTGCAAAGTTTCATGATATAGTGGCCACAGATAGCATTGGTAGTTCTTGTTAGAGCTCTAGATTTTTCCTAGATCGGTCTATTCAGCTCCCATTGAAGCTAATTACATTAATTTTAAGTTAAACATGTATAAGTCAAGTGAATTTGGGGCGTATTTTTTGGTGTGTGTTTTTTTTAATCAATACCAACATCACTTTTCCAGGAAGGGCTTTAATTAAGTAAGAATGAATAATAAGTAGTTACTCAGTATTTTATTCCCTCCAAGTACAGAGGTGGAGGGAAGGCGAAATACCACTATTTCGACATAGTAACGTTTTACCAGCTTTAAGTGTCATTTATTATAGCATAACATAATTTTACCGTTTTTACACACTTGGAACACTTAACACAACTGCAAATATCCTGCAAACATTACAAATCCCACCCATCACAAGAAGTAGCTGTTCAGGTTCCCTGCCATTGTTATGATGGTTTTAACTATTGTTTTGCTGAGGTATGGAACACGTTCTCCTTTTGTGTGTCTCCTTTTATCTCATAACAGAGAATGAGCAGCACTGGCTTCAGCTGATTTTCATATGAATATTTCATGCCCCCTTCCCTGTTAGTCCCTGTGATGATACAAAGTCACATTCAGGACCCTTGCTGATGTACTGATGTAACCAGGGACTAACTGCTGGCAATAAGCTTGCCCAGCTGACTTGGTTCATCCATATAAGCAGAATTTTCATTAGCATGCCATAATGAGAATTTACCCATATCCTCAAGCAGTTAAGTAAGAACATCAAACACAAGGTAAAGAAGTTTTACTGGGGCAACTTTTGCAATGATTATTTAAACAGCGCCATTCACCCCAGTCATACATTTTCTCTCATGAGCCCTGGGTTTCGTGGGTTCGAAACAGCTTCTTAAGACAGAATATCACAGTCTAAAATAGAGCATTGAGTAAACAAACTAGGAAGCCTCAGGACTTGCCGGCATTTAAACCTGAACAAAAATGTTAATGATTATCCCACCTGCATGTCAACCATGCCACCATCTGAGAAACAGTCAGAGGGAACAAACAACATAGCTACATAGCTAGAAATGTGGTAGAGAAGTGAACGTGGATACAAGTAAATGCAGTGACCAGACTGAGCGGCAAGCCTCCCAAAAGCGGTGTTCTTCAAAAACTGCAGAGGGAAGGTGCTTAAACACTGTGCTGCTGGAGGTGTAGTAAAGCTTCACAGGAGAAAAGGAGAGGAGGAGCTGTCTACTTCAAGAGTTAAAACAAATAGGAAAGGAAAAAATAATTAAAATATTCAAGTATGAAAGAAAGACTCAAAATACAAAAAGACAAAGTTCTTGATTTGTATCTTTGTATAAATGGAGTCTTTCTCTCTGGAGAGTAAAACAAAGAGGAAAAAGTTTTGGACTTACTATGGTCATTCCCACATGAGAGCATTCAGAGACGAGAATGGAAAGAATCCTCTCCTTCCAGATACATCCATGGTCTGTTCAGATTTCCCTGATGCTGTTGAAGAATTTCCTTGAAGAAGCTGCAGGTTACCTTCTCCAACCATTTGGCTTTGGTAAGAGAGAGAACAAATAGTGACTCTGACCATGAGTCCCTCAAAAAGAAGTGTGCAGTTCTCCCATTGGTACAAAAGTCTGAGCCATGCCAAGGAAAGGGGCCCAGGGTCCTCAACTGAGGCTGTGCTTCAAATGGCATCACTCAATAAGTCATCCCTCTGAAAGCCTGGGAGTTAACTCTTGTGGGAACTGAATGGCAGTACATGGAAAGTTGTCCTGAGCTGCTACAATACCAAGAGACATAGTTTAAACAAACAAATGCGAAGTGAGTAAGAAATCTATTTGGGGATTGTAAGATCTGAAGGAAAAAAATCTCAATTTAGAACTGTGCCACCAAATGCCATCTAAAATAATAGAAGTTGATTTGTAAATTTGTCTTACATTTTTAATATGAGAAAACACGAAAGTGAGAAGGACAGAGAGGGAGAATGAAAGAGAAAAAAGAAAGATTAGAAAAAAGAGATAGAGATAAAGAAAGAGAAAGAGAGAAAGAAAGAGAAAGAGAAAAAGAAAGAGAGAAAGAGAGAAAGAAAGAAAGAAAGAAAGAAAGAAAGAGATTCACAGAATGAAGAAAATAGAAAGAAAGAAACCACAAAGCAAATAGCCACATTGTTGTGTTAGTCTCATACATCCATTCCTCTTGGTAAAAACTGTATCTTGAGATTATTCTACAGAAAAAAAAACAGCAATATAAACCAAAAATCTGTTACTGAGATTTATACAGTCTCCCCTGAAAAGTTCAAACAGGCCTAGGAGCAGATAAACTCTTTGAAAAGTCCCCTGAGGATGTCTCCTGCTTTTGCCCCAAGTGTTCGGTTGTTTTTGTATTCAGATATTAGCAGAACAGACATTCTTAGCCAAAAAAGGAGAGAGTTTGCTTGGTCTTCTCCTTTAGATGTTTCACTAAATCTACCAAATCCCCAAACGGGAAAAACTCCTAACTAATGTGAGAAATAAATGACCCCAAATGGAGGGTCAGAATAAAGTTTGAAAAGAAATAGAGTGAAATAAAAAGAACTTCTAATTGCTTTTCATTGGGTTAAGCTGTAATCTACCTTACATTCAACAGCTATGGGACCAAAAATTTCAACCTACCTCTGAAAAATAAAAAATCTGTTCCTTTCCCACAAAATGAGATGTGCATATGACTAATGAGAAGAGTCATTGTAGGAATATGTTAACATTTCAAGATTGACCAGGTGCTTGGGTTTGTAGCCCACTCAGTCTGCTGCATAAACACAATCCAAAATCAGGGATGCCCTGGCCTCTGCATCTCCATAGGTTGGGTGGTTTCTAGCACTTCTCTCACACGCACACAGCACTTCCTTCATGACTGGTCCCTGGGGCACCATCAGCCATCATGCACATGGCCAGGGCAGCAGAGTGGAGCCTGGTCTTGAAGGGACTAGATCACAAGCACAGCTTATCCTTGGTGACTTCAGGAGTAACAGGGAGGTTGGGTAGCACAGGGGGACTCTACACCTGCTGACCACTGGAGTGTTTATATCAGGTGCTGCCAAGAGATGGAGTGGCTATTTCTGAATCAGTTCAACTATTCAGATATTGGACAAGGGGACTACAGTAACAAAGCATGGAACCCCAACAGATCTTGGGTCTAGAAATTAGTATCGACAATTAAGACATGATGGGCAACATAGATACTCTGTTAATTTCAATCTAAACTATAGCAAGATGTGATGTGAATGATAAATTACCCTAAAAAAATTTTCTCATACACTGACCTGGTAGGACAGAGTAATCTTAAAGTGGATGTAAATTGAGTGTACTAACACTTTCAAATATTCTGTATGTGCGAAGCTGGGAGCGTTACCTTTTTATCATTTTCCTTTAAGCCTTTGAATAATGTTATGATCTTATATCTCCAGTTCCTGGAAAAAGAAGACAACCTGAAAAGAACTTATAATTCGTTCATTAAACCAAACTGAACAACCTAGGATTTATAAACCAAAGTAGAGGGATTTATCCGGTTGATACAGGTACCAGTATATGAAAGAGCCTCTGTGTTCCCTGGAGTCAGATCTCGCATACATACAATGAACCATGACAAAAACCCCTAAGGCATGAGCTTTGACAGCACTTTCATGCAGTGCAATTTCTCTTGATGGTCATTCAGTCCTTCCAGCTGAAATTAATTCCATAAATATTCAGCTGAAACAAAGGTTAGGAGTTGGGCTTAGGTTTCAGAGGAGTTTGGACTGAAAAACTGGGCTCAAACAACTAATAGGGGGCTGAGGGGCACACTGGCAAACAGAGAGAGAGTGTAAGATGACCAGAGCCCAAACAGAGGGGTCTGGGGTGCCATGGAGCGCAGAGGACTCTGGGGCACACTGGGCACCAATACATGGGTCCTAAGATCCATTAATGCTCACAGGTACTAGAAGAGCCAGAATGACTGAGGATTACTCCTCAATAAGTGGTATAAGAATATCATTAAAGTAGGAGTTAGGCTTAGGGTAAACCTTAGGGTTAAGATTACTCTAACCCAAAACTCACCACAGAATTTGCCAGACATCTTTTATCCTACTCATATCAACCTTCATCCCCACATATGCCCAGTTCCATAGAGGATGGTAGTTGGTGGATTGTGTCTTCTAAGCAACAGGCATGAGAGCTGGATTTACTGTTGCCTTCTGCAAAGCAAGGTGAAAGTATGTGTGACCAGCTAGTTTTGAGGCCAGCAGGGATTATCTATTCATAGCTAAAAGTAAGGTTACAGTAGGAGTTAAGATTCAAGACAGCAGAAGATAAAGACTAAGAAGACTAAGTCCAGAATCAGGGTTAGGATGAAGACTCCTAGGTGGCTGCTCAGTTGTTGTAAGGCCAGTTGTAAAATCCTGTTAATGGCAATCATAGGATTGTGTTTTCATGAGAACAGTATGGAATAGCAGGCTCGAAAAGCAAGGATTACTGTTTAATCCTGAAATCCTACTGAAAGATTTTGACAACTAAAGTTGATGGGGTGAATTAATCTTTCTTTTTCTGGGTGGTTAAGACCACCCTGTGTTATTTATTAAAGTGGATTTAGGGCCTGTTGCAAAGGGTCTAAAAAATAGGTGCACTCTAAGAACCCTTTAAGAGCCCTATCTGAGGTAAGAATAAGGTGGCTAGTAAGAGATGGACAGCTTATGGTTACTGTTGGGAACATACAGGCCCCTAAAATAGTTTGCTAAAGCTACTTTCAGGACTGAGATTGCTTTTCTATTCTCTGTCATGGATGTTTTTGGCTGATTCATGCATTTTAGGTTCTGCTCTGAAATAGCTGATGAGAAAAGGGTAGTTAAAAGCAGATAGAAAGCTAGAGGTGGACAGGCCCAAAAACGATGCTTAGGGTTCTGGAAGCAAAAGGAGGTATCTGGCCCAATCCCTCATTGCCTGGACTGATGGCAGGTTAGAGAAACTGTTTACACGTAACTTCATGGGCTGACTGTCAGCTGAGTATGGGAGGATTTGGAGATGTTCCTGCTCCTGACTTGAGCCACACCTTCTTTTTTCCCACCAGCAGAGCTCGAGGTGCATGCCAGGCCTCAGTGCTCAGGGGCGATGCCACGGCAGGAGGAGCAGGGCTCCAGCACCGCGGCACCAGGGCGAGGTGCGTGCTGCCCAGGCACATTTCTGCCAGGGAGAGGACAACTCCAGGCGCGCTCCACTTGTGCAACCCTACAACCAGAGGGGAAACAGGCCAGTCTGGGCACAGAAGCTGTACAGACACATTCATACGATACCAGGTGGCCACGTTTACCTGCGTGGGTGCAGCACACATGGTGTTCTGGATCTGAGCTTGTGCCTCCATGTCCTGTCACAGAGCTGGTGAGGAAGCAGCCAGGAGGCAATTGCAGAGTTTCTCAAATCAGAGAGGGGTGAGGAGCAGAAGGAGAGTACCAGGAAACACAGAGTTCTTTGTGATGCTGTGAGCTTGGGAGAAACTAATAGAAAATAACAAGGGTTATTTATTGCCATCTGTGGTTTTTGGGGAGGAAAGAAAAACATATAAAGTTTTAGAAGTTATAAAAAAATAATGGAAAAGGTATTCCTAGGCAAGGAAAAGAATACGTATCTTTACTAGAACCCACAAGTGTTCACCTCTCAAAGAATCTCCGTTACATATTTCCGTATCTGTTGGTTTAGAAGCCTCCTTTGCAAGTGGAAATGTGTTCCTGCTCTCTGCCTGCCTCCCACCGAATCATGGAGAACCTGGGCCTTAATGGAGTTATGCAAAGCCTCACCAACGTTTTGTTGCTTACCTCCCTCTTCTTGAGAAATTGCCATGAATTCCTCACAAAATCTTGCTTATTCAGACAGCTTCTATCTTCAGCCACGCTGAATGTGAGGAGGTCTCCTCTATCCTTGAGTTTCAGAAGCTCTTCAACTGGCTGCAGACCTACCCTTTAGTCTTAACATGTACAGCAGGTCGCTGCTTTTACCTTGGGGACAATGGCATCTGTTCCCAGCAGAAATCTACCCTTGCTAAAATCATTCTGAATCTTATTTCCCTCTTGGGCCAGTCACCAATGGCACAAATGCTAGCATCAAACCCAGCATCATCACCCATCAGAAGATAAAATACACTGTACATGCCTGGTGGCAGCCCCACCAGCCACCAGGCATTAGGGCCACCACTGCTATGTAGTGCAACACAATACTGGAAGCAGTATTTTCATTCTACATTTTCACTTTTTATATGTAAGACAATAAAGAAAACCACTGGGGAGAAAATAGAATAAGAATGGAAGTAATAACTTGGCACATATGATTAACTAGTATAGGTAGTTTAGGCCATTTTAGCTTTAGTTGTGCAAAGCAGAAATTACAGGATTAGAAAATATGAGACGCATGACAGAGATGAGTCAGAGCTTTCTATGATAAAAGGTTGGAAGAAAAAGGTTGAGTGCCAAGTAGCCAGTAAACTTAGCTTTTACTTTGTTTAGGTTGAGATAAGATGGTGCAGTTGTATCCAATTACCTCACATAGATTAAGATGTTTTTTATTACTGATAAAGATAAAGAAAGAAGGATCTGATACCATGGTGCTCTATCCTTCAACCTGTGTTCTTTCTGGAGGTTCCCATCAACAGATGTCCTAATTCTTCTTGAAAGAGGATTGCTGGTCAGACTAAGTTATGTGAAGTGCCTGGTCTAGTAAGAAAGACTGCCCTGGAATAATCTTTACTCCTGATTGTACTAATCTGCCCATCTTCTTTCTTTTACCCCTCTTTTTATTTCTATTCTGTATCACATATTCATATTTTACATGCATTTCCAGTCTTTCACTGAAGCTAGCCATTATTCTTTATTTGCTCTCTGCACTGCAGGAATGGGTGGTTAACTAAAATTCTTGATGTCTGTTACTGTGAAACCTTAGTCTCTTTGGTTGGGTTCACTGAGTACTCATAATTTTTCACCTGGTCCACCTATTTCCCTGCACTCTGCTCCTACACACAGGAGAAATAGCTACAGTGCTGCGGATCCTTTGTATTGGAAAATTATTTAAAAAGATGATAACTGCTGTAGGGAGGCACCAGTACTAAAAAAATCAAGGTAGGTGACATAGGAAATGTTGACTTAGGAACTGTTGACAGCCTTTTCTGAATGTTCTTTGTACTCAGCCAGGATAGGTCTGCGACTCCTTAGGGCAACACCTTTACAAGTCATCTAATGGCGTGCTTGCAAATGTAACAACTGTGTATGGATGTAATTAGATAATAAACAAGAGCTTTGTAGTGACATGACTGAAAGAGCTGTGTATTGCTATATGATGCTGGCATTTAATAAATGAATTTCCATCTGAACTGTGAAAGTGGTCTAAAAGTCCATGGAATGATTTGGTATTTTAAAATCAAAATTGCATTGTGGATATCATGTTGTGGCTCTGCAGGGAAACTGTTGCCCAAATTTCTCATGTCTCATTTCTCCTTTATTGAATTGAACCTCCCACAGTGCACCATGGAATAGGACTTTGTAATGCAATCCTCTTTCTCTTGCTGTCATTACTGACAGAGATGAGCCAGAGCACAGTGCATGAGAACATCATTTCCAAAGGGAAATAGTTTAATCTAATTTAGGATTTTTCCCAGATGTTGGATTTTTAAAATGAAAAATCACAAGTATCCAAACATTTTACTTTGAGTAAATTTTCTATATTATTTTTAAACCACTTCTAATACTGGTCTATTTTCAAAGACAAAATGTAGACTCAGAAATAATTTGTATTTTTCAAGGTGATCTAGCTTGAGCACAAGTGCAAAGCAAGCTCATGCAGTAGGTTTACTGCAAAAGCCAGAAGGTCACTGAACGAAAACACTGAGCTGTCTGTCATCTATCTATCTGAGAAGATATATGTGCTCTATCTATCTGAGCTTATATAGCTGGAATGGATCTAGAATCCTAAAGTGTCAAAAAACCCATTGTATTTTCTGCAGAAGAGTACTTTTAAAGTGTGGCAACAGTACAAAACAATTATTCTGAGGGTAGAAATCATGAGACCTGTGTTTACTCTGTCTCAGACTTCCACATCCTCATCAAAATTCCTCCTCTGCAAAATGGGAGTAACATGGGAACGTACACTGGGAGGATAACTTCAAATCTGTGAGATGCTTAGCTAGCATAGTAATATAAGTATTACAACTGCAATGAATTCACCTACTACTTCAACCTCACTAACACAATAAGAAGAGAGTTTTATTCTATTTCAGTAAAAACAAGTGGTCTTGGCTTTTTTTATTTTCCCCCCTTTTCCAGCTTTCTTCTTCATACCTGCAACAGAATGGGACAAGATGCTCAGCTGTGGTAAGTCTTCACAAAGCCATGGAAACCAGTGTTGGTAAACCAGGTAACAATTCAGCCCATGCACATGAATAAAGGCTGCTCCGGAGGACTGCACGTTCAGGATTTCTAGCTCCCACAGTGATAGGGATCTTGCCAAAACTTCAGCATGAATGTCTGAAGTGGCTGTGTCATCAGTTTGCTTCCAGAAACGGTATTGACTTGTCCTCTTCTATTCATAGGTTGGTTTGGTAGCAGCATGCGCTCTGCAGAGTTGAGATAACACAAAATAAGTTAGGTAGTAAAAAACAATGAACTGAATTGCAGCCAGAGATAAAAAAACTGAAGTTCTGCATTTTTTGCCCTTCTTCCTGCAACGAAGCTTCAGGTTCCTTCTTCCTCTGAGGTGGAGAGGTTAAAGACACCACCACATACTCCCTCCCCTAAACAGGGACTTTCTGCAACTAAAATGTGTTCAGACTCACTCGAAGTCTCAGTCTTTTATTAATAAAATAATATTTGCCTCAGAATTTAGATGCTCCAGAGACTATTGGTGCCTCTATTTCCCACTGAACATGTTTCCTAGGACTACGTTATTTTTCTTCCTTGTCATGCTTTTCCTTTATCTTTTGATGTCAAGGATGAAGGTTGGCAGCTCTGCATTATCTGTCCTGTTTCTCTGCCTCACCTGTCCTATAATTTTTCTCCCAGTTCCTGGCCTAATCTTTTAATACCTTGTTGTGATTTGCATGCACCCACGTTACCACTGGTAGGAATACGCATTCTCATTTAAGAGCAGAGTTTATAAGAGTGACTCAAGGCACACTTAATATCCATAGCAGATTGAGTTTTCTCCACCTACGTTGTCATGTGGACTGTTCTGTTGTGGTCGAAAGAAATCAGACTCTGATCTGAGATATATTCTCAGCAAAGCTATTTCCTTAACACTCCTCCAAATATGGATTGATGGAAGGAGATAATGAGGTGTCAGTCACAAAGCGAGACAACACCTCATCAGGCTGAATGTACCAATACTCCAGATGACTGTATAGTACATAATATGCATAATATTTATACACATACACATGTCTTGCCAAAATTAAATTTACTACTCTCCTGGGTGAAAAAAAGGCTTAGTTTCTGGTGGTGTTTTTTTGCAGGGGTGGGGAAAGGAAGACTCAGTAAGAGACTAAAGTATAGTTGATGCTATAGAAATCATATTAGTCAGAAAAAAACAGGTAAAGAGATTAGTAAAATAACTAGATCGACTGTATCTCTTCCCTTTACTGGAAAGTTTTAAAGACATTGTGATGGCTGAAGACCGAAACCAGAGCTCTTTTGACACTGTGTTAGAGATCATGTGCTGTCCTTCAGGTGACTCCTTCCAGGTGACTCCAGGGACAGAGTCCTGAAACAGGCACCGGAGGAGTGACAGGCTGCCTCCTCCTTTTCAAATTAATGATATACTGGAATTAATAGGGGAAGATCAGAACTGCAAAGCACAGAGCAAGGAAATGGTTTCAATGCAGGTCCCCCCTGTTCTGGGCCAGCAGCTCCCCGTTGGCCCTGCAGATGAAGGACAGATGTCCAGCACCAGCGCAGGGCCGCTGTGACATCCCTGGTGTGCACAGCTGCCCTGCTGCAGCTTGCCTGCATGCTGGGGACCATGCAGATGAATGAATTTCTGAAGCTGGTACTAAAGGGTATGACCAGAAGTCATACCCCTGCATGGTGACGATGAGGGAGGATGTGGCAAGGGCAGAAGCTCGCTGACCCTCTCCTGCCACCACAGTCTGTGCATGATGGGGAGCTCCAGGAGCCATGGAAGCAGTGGCCAGTTATCCTGAGAGCCACCCACAGCACCATGTCAGGATGGCGAGGCAGTGGGGTTCATCCCTCATGTGGCAGACAAGTCACTGGAGTCCACATCTCCAGAATCATGACCGTAAGTTTGATGACTGTGTTGTGACAGAAGAGGGAAGGTGTGAAAATGCTGGCCAAAACCTATAAACATGCATTTTTTGTTCCCATCACCTGTGATAGTCTCCATGTGTTTTGGAGACTGTTCAAATCCTGTTTTGGCAGAGTTTAAGCTACAGTACAGAATTTGTGAGCGCAACAACAGTGAATGAGCCCCAGGCTATAGGGTGCTTCCAGATCCCAGCTAACTAGTTTTACAGGGGTTTCTTCCATCTTCTTAGCCACTCAAGCAAGCTGGTATGTGCACCTGAGGATGGGATCAGGGTGGAGCCTCTGAATAAAAAGGCTCTGTATGCTAATCAAACCACTAACTCTTCTGAAAGGCAAGCTCAATTCAGCATGGAATGAGCTTAAATCACATCACCTAAATTCAAGCATGTGTTCAGGCATTTTATTCAGTCAAAGTTTGAATGCTTCAGTCCTCACATTTTCATCAGCTGGGAAGAATCAGCTGAGGGGGTGGCACTGTCTGTCCCATAATTGCAAATGCAATTCTTTCTCATGATGATCGTTAACTTGTAGGTGCGAGTTTCCTGAAGACATGTCCTGCCAGGCAAAACAAGGCCAGGCTTTTCAAGCATTCATCCCCTTGTGTCAGTGGTGAAACAGACTTCCCTGGTGGAAACATGTGATTTAGTAAGCTTAATTATACCTTCCGGCTTCCAAGAACAGGCCTTTATCTTAATGCAACAAGAGACATGTTCTCTGCCCTAATTCACAGCCAGGAGCCCTCCCCAGCTGCAGGAACCATCACAATCTTCCAGAGTGGCAATACTCATATTTTCTCTTGTTCCTCACGTATCTCAAACACACTCTTGTATCACAATCGGATCAGCCCCTTGTGTCGCTCTCAGACATGGCTGTTGTAGCACCATGAGGCAAATTACGCGTTTGTGCTTTGAAAAGCCTTTCTTTCCATACAAAACATTGCGTAAGAGCCAAAATCCTTCTAGAATAGCCACAGGTGGCCACTCCCTTCTAGGGTCATTGCTTTCTCATATGCTAAAGCCAAGCTGTTTCTCTCAGATGAGGATTTGGAAGCAGTTCCGGGGAAAGGAGGGGAAGCATTTCCTTTTTGGGCCTCTGCCCTGGTGCCTTTTACTTTTGGATAACTTCACAATCTGATGGATGTAGAAGCCAGAGGTGCCCTCCTGGGGCTAGGCAAAGGCCTGGGCTGCCAAATCGTCTGTTTGACAGCTGATCTGTAAACAAACAGACTTTAAAATAGTATTTCTGCCATTGCATTGGCTTCAGACTTTCAGCCCTGCGTTGAATTGCACCAAGGAAAAGGAGCAGAATGAGCAGCACTGACTGTTGTGTGTCTTTTTCTTCTGTATTACTCCTATGTCCACAGCTTTCCTCTCTTCTTCCTTTATACCTGTTTCTTGGTTTGTTTGGTTTTTCTTTGCTCTGCCCTTTTCCTCATCATCTATGTGCTCTGCAGCTCTCCCCTGAGATGCTGACTTCCTTCTTGTGACCACTTGAAGTGCCAGACAAGGCTTGAGAGGCTGAGGAATGAAAAGAGAAGAAAGATAGAAAGGAAAAGAAGCTATACAGAAAAAAGCCATGTGATTTTTTTTTCCTTTACTTCAGTGCAGACAAAGCCCTGAAAGCATGAGTAAAACTAGTACAAAGACCATGTATCTGCAGTATCTCCCTGCAACATCCCATCAAGGCATTTCTACCCAGCAGGTCTCCACACTCTGCCTAATTAAACCCAGCCATGCCCTTCTTTGGTCACAACACCAGCAATAAAAGATCTTCTCACTCTACACACTCATTCCAAAGTCACCCTCTTACTGCCTTCAGTCCCTCTTACAATGTGCTGCTTCTACCTCAGATAGATTATTTATTTTTGCTCGACTGTTTACATGAGGTCTTTATTTGGTACAGGTCTTCCAGGACACAGACATACACACGAAACAGGGAATCTCAGAAGTTTCTTCTCTCTTCTAGTTTAGGCAGAAAAGAAAAACTTCTCTTTCATTTTAACCCTTTAGAATTACCAAGCACTGTGAAAATGTTACCTTCTTGGAGGCTTTGTGCTGTCCCTCCAGTTATGGCATCAACCCTGGAGCTTGTCTGAGTGCACGTGATGACCTGTCTCAGCTTTGGCTTTGGCTCTTCCTCCCCCATGACTTATACACAGACCGTGGGACATAACTAACCCGCTTGGCAAAGACATCATGAGCTGGATAAGCTGGGGTACCCCTCGCCACAAGCATGGTGGCTGCCACTGACCACGTGCAGTTCTTCACATGCACAACGACCCATTTTCCTCAAAAATCAGCATGCTGGCATTATTCAAGATAACATTTTTAAGCATGTATCTTAGAAGTTGTAATTACCACAGCAGCTCCCATGGAAATCTCCAACAAAGCTCACCCCTCAGCTTGACTGGGAAAAGGACTAGGCCTGAAACTTGGTTGAATATTGACTTTTATTTTTGCCATGAAAAACTGAGGAAAACTGCCTGTGAAGCACTTTTTTTTTTCTCCAGTTAGGAGATGACATGGTTACTTATATCAGCCATTATCTAAAAGTGTCAGAGTGCCTTGGCCCTATCGACAAGATCATATCACCTCTAACATGATAGTGATCAGTAGACCACAGTTTCTGGAAAAGCTGGAAGAAGAATGGGCAGAAAATCCTGAATACTTTTAGGAAGTAGTATGATAGTCTTGAATATGGGAATTTTTTAATATAATAACTAGAAATTGGGGCCTTCTGGTCCTGCATTCCCACTTCCTTCAGCACATTAATGACCTCACTTCAGTTTAATGCAAAAAAAAAAATCAGTATATTCTCCTTTACATCTGTTCTGCTCTCAGGAATTCTGCATTCAAGCACTGTGTCCACAGCAGTGGTACTAATAAAGTCTGCTTATTTAGCTTTAATCTAGTTCATGGGTATGCCTGGGACTTTCTATTCCTGAACGACCAGTGGAGCCTCCCATTTGCTTTGCTTTGCAAGTCTTGCAAGCAAGCAAGTTGTCTGAGAAAGAAGGCAGCCGTCTCCCGCGATTCCCTAGAGACCAGAGCAGCCTTAAACAATGGTAACAGCAAGTGTACGTCCTTGTGTCCACAGTTCCTCCTCCAAGGGAGCCAAAAAACCATATGAGGCTGCCACAAGGCTCATGTTCTGCCCCAGCAAGGACAACATGGGGACGGTAGGTTTTGGCACTGTAGGCATAAAACAGGAGCCTTAGCAAATGCCTCCTGGCCTATTTTGCTTATGAAAGAATAAAAGTAATTTGAATTGTAGTACTGATTGGCTTATTGTTTGAAATCAGTGATATCTAGTACTCATTTTTTTCTGAATCTTTTTAATTAATGGAGCATACAAAGAAGTATTTAAATAGCCAAAAGGTTTTTTGCCATTTCATGCAAAACTCAGAGATCAAATGCACCAGAATAAAGATTTCATTTCAAACTTAAAATCTCTTTTTTTTCCTTTTCAGTTTTCATAGTGCTATTTTTAAAAAGTGATGGTAGGATCTTATTTGTATACTTTTGAATGCCTGTTAGCTCTCTGAGAGCAGACTGATAAGGCAGTGCTTCGCCTTTATTGACAGGAGATAACCCAGGACACACTGGGGGAGGTCACGGTGACAGCGCTGAGTACCCAGCCCTTCCTCACAACTGAAGTATTAAGGCTAAGTCTTCAAGCAAGGAGAGAGAGCTTCAGGGAGCACAAGCCTATAAAACAAACAAGGGCTCCTCTATTCTCTTGGACATAGAGAACGACTGAAATCAGCACACCAGAGCTGGAGAGATCGATGTTGCAGCCCCATTTAGATCCTTGGAGACAAATTGCATAGAAAAAAAGTACACACAATTATGCTTTTACTTGGTACTTTTTTTTCCAAGCCTGCATAAATATGAGCAAAATACACTAGATAGCAAAAGGCGAAAGATCAAAGGATACTCTGAGTTACGTGTATATATTGTGCATCTTTATGTATTAACACAACACATTAATTTTAACACAGAGGGACACAAACAATTTTGATCAATGACTTTGTGTGCTCTAAAAATTACAGACTTCTTGGTTGCAGAAACAAGACTTTACCCATCTGTGGTGATTTTGTTCTTTGATGATAGTTATTATTTTATCAGATTGGTTTCCATGGAAAGTACTTAGTAGCTGATGAGGCGTATTATAATATGGATAATTTGCTAACATGGTCACATTTGCTGGGTCTTTATCAGAAGAGAAAAAGCACCTTTTGTTACTGTGGGGCTCTGGATTCCTAATACTCATCCACAAAATTAAGATCAGTAGGCCCACATCGCATTTATTTCTTTCTAGTTATATCTTTGTGTGCCGTGCTACTTAGAAGAGAATCTCTGCTGTGCCATCAGCTCAATACTGTCAGCTTGTACATTTGCATAACTTGCAGAATTTTATTTCTAACCTTTGCAGAGGTCCTCTCTAATGAGCAGCTTTCTCTCTGCAAGAAACTATTTTTACCTCCCCCCTTTTCTGCCTAGGCTGCGATCTTTGTAACCCTGCTGTAACAGGGATCACTCAGTAAAACAGCTGTGATAGAATATGTAGTACAAATGTGTGTTGGTTTTAACTCTGAGGTGTTTGATAAACCCATTTCTTCTTTGGTGAAGTAATTTGTTTAATTAAGGTAACATTCAGGGACTAGTCTGTTCCTGTTATATTGGACTCATGAGAAATTAAGTTGTTTGCAATTTCTCTGAATTATAATACCTATGAATTTTTAAAGTATTGGATAATAAGATGATATTTTTCCATCAGCTTCAGTAATGCAAACTGATGGCAGAACATCCCCCACTTGCTAAAAGAGAAAACAGCTCTCGGTTCAAGTGACACCATGTCAGTGGTGTCAAACACCACGTTGTCCTTCATTACAGACCCAGCAAAGCCTAATAGACCTAATCCAAGGGCTGAGAAGACAGCATGGTATTTCTGCAGGCAGTCTCTGTAAAGTGAGTGCTTCCCACCACCACTTTGGGATTAAGCGGGAATGGTATCATCCTCTGGTTTCTGTGCTCCAGGGTAAAGAGGAGCAAATTTACTGTGTACATCCTAAATCTAGCCATCACCGATGTGACCTCCATGCCAACGCTGGTGGACCTGCAGTCACCTGCAAGTTCAGGAGGACTTCTCGGCTATCTCAACTTGGCGATGGGCATTGATTTCTCTGCTGGCCACAATGCTGGTCCCTTACTTTTGACAGTGCAGCACAGTGCGAGTGTCCTGTCCCCAGCACAGCAGCCGCACAATTGGCCCAAGCTCTTCTCATCCCATGCACGTGCTTTTCTTTGGAGCCAGTTCTGCCTGCTCAGTGGGATATGGAGGATTTCACAAGCTCTGCTCACCGAGGGCTCTGGGAAAAGCAATGCAGTAATTATTTTCACACTTGTCACTCAAAGAGCACTTCAGGGAGCCTGAAAGGATGGGTCAAGGAGAGCAAGGTGAAAGCAGAAATGGCCAGGACAGGTCAGAAACCCTGGAGTTTAATTATAAGACCCTCCCGAGGGGTTGGACTCTGCAGGTGGGTGTGTTTTCTCAGATTTACATGCAAACTGTAAAGACAGCGATGAGATTACCAAGGGAAACTTCACAAGTCTGCGGCGCAAGTGGATTTGAAGAGGAGGTGAAACAAGCAGTGGGGGGTGTTGTCAGGCCCACAGTGTGACAAAACCAAAACATCCTCCCATTGTCAAAGAAAATTAGTTTTTGAAAAATTAAAGTGAACTCTCCACTTTCTTTTTCCCCAAAATTGCCCCATTTTTGTGGTGAAAACTCCATTTGTAGCTGAATTTGGGATTTCTTGGAAAAAAAACCAAAACCACTAAGTCCTCAAAACTTCAGTGAGACAGAACATCTCAAAAAATGGAACACAAGCAGCTCCAGGACAGAAAGCTGCTGCTCAGACATTGCAGGGATAAGGAGTGAAGGAATCAAAAACCATCCAAACCATCCAACTGGGTAGGCACAGTTACAAAAGAAAATTAAAATCTTGCAGGGTCCTGGCCAGAGGGATTCAAGGGAAATTTCCTCCCAGGTTCCTCACTGAATGAGTTGGCTGAGCAAACTAAAGGGAGCAGGGGAACTAGCCCAGCATGGGGGGCTGAGGACAGTCCAGAGCCAGGGCAAGGGTCTGGGCTGGCTCTGGCAGCCATGGAGAGCTGGTTGCAGATATGGGCAACTGTGGCTTTATTCAGCTGGCCCAGGACATCTGCCTGGGGACGATACCTGCGAACACAGAGCACAGCACCATCCCTAAGCACCACTCCCATGCTAGGAGAAGCGTTGGGGAGAGGGAAATCCATACTTACAAAGAAAAATACTTCAGAGCTGGAGGAGGAGGGTAGCAGGAAAGAAACACTGACCCTTGCTGCAGGTTGCCAGCTCCTCATGTCAGCTGCTCCAGCCCTCTTGCCCGTCTCTGGTGGGATAGGTGGGTTTCATGCTGATGTGGCAGATTAGAGGGTGAACGTGCAAAACCCTGAGAGAACCTTCAGTGAAGAGGAAGTAATGTGCAGGTGAAGGTGCCAAAATCTCTGACCTTGGTCTGGAACCCAGTTTCACCCTGCGGATCAGCAGTAGAAATGTCTTTCACATCACCTCCAGCTCCCAGTCACCTATTCCTGTCTGTCCTCTCCAGACCCAACTTCTTCTCCCAGGTCCTTTCCCTGCTGAGGAGAGGCAAAGCCCATCTCTCTCCTACGCTTTCTGACCTGGGACCTGGTGGAGGCCAACAACTAGAAAGAAAGGGTAAGACCAGGTTCCTCTTGTACTCTTGCCTGTCCATCAGTGAGGCTGCTAATCCCGGCATGCATGCCAGGAGTTCATGACCATTGCTCTAGCACAAATAATGACGAAGAATGCTGACAGGCAAGCACATCCTCCTTGATCATTTCTATCCCCCATCACCATGCTCTTGCTTGAGCTAAGTTAAGGTTTGTGACAGGTACTCATCAATGCAAGCTGCAGAGCAAGAGCATCCCCCCTCCACAGGGATGCCTCTGGCTGCCTGCAGCCCCAGGACACCCCTTGCTGAGCAGCCAGTCCCAGCCCATCCCCTGGAGGCTGCAGAACCACAGGGGAGGCCCAGGAGCCCAGCACGTCTCCTGTGGCATCAGTTCCCATGACCCAGCAGCCCTGTGGAACAATTGCATCAAGCTGCTTCAGTCCCAGATCCCAGGGAAGGGGGCACGTTTTGGGCAGGCAGCTGTGGGAGCTTGTGGGTTTGCAAATCCTTGTATTTATGTAGGAATGGCAAGTCTGCTATACGCGTTTCACACACATGACAGATGAGTTCAAGGGGGTGAGTGAACGACTGCCTGATTTGGTTGCACTGGGTGCACTTGTAAACAAGCAGCTTGTTAAACAATGAGAAACGACAGACAGCATGACCTTTGGTAACCAGAAGCTGGAGGCAAAGCAGAAATTTCTAGCAGCATCTTTTAGAGCAAGCTCAGGACATGCCACAGCTCTGCCTGATCACTAGTGCCAAGTTTCATTGGACAAATAAAATAGTTTGTATCACTTCAAAATACAGAATGACCATTGCTGATTGCTCTCCACTGCTTAGAAACCCAGGTGAACTCCAGGGGTGTCAGAGGGTTGGGCCAGGTCCAGGTCCAGACCCAGAATTACTTCAGAATTTCCTCAGTTTCTGTGTGGTGTTGAATAACCCATTTTCATGTTTTAAATAGCACTTTCTTTTTTTCTTTTTAGTTGGATGCATTACTGCCAGGAAAACACATATGTCTCCTGCATCGTAACCATTATCTCTTGCAGATTTCCATCTCATAGGTATTTTAAAAGCGAGTCTAATTTACAGCACTGGGATTAGGTTCTTTGCCTTCCTCAACAGACTTGCTCTTGCAATTTTCTTTTAAAGCTTGGCTGCAGGTCTTATACAGATCTATGGGTTAGCCCACTTGCTCCAGAAACAGGAGAACCAGTGTCAATGAAGTGCTTCATTTGCAGGGGTATATTTCTAATGGGCACCTTCATAACTTGAATTCTAACATCTTGTTTCATTAAGGGTTGGAATTACCCTTTCAAGCCTTACAGCTAAAGCACAAGTTTCTCACACTGCTGAGAAGCAGATGTGCTATAACTGCTGCTAGGGACCTTGCTGTGATTTTACCAGTGTCTTTGGGAGCCAGGTTGGATTTTCAGAGCTGCCACCCCTCAGAGCCACTCAGCAAATTTGACATGCACCTCTTCAGAGTCAGAGTTACAAGGCAGGTTGCACCACCTTGAATTGGCTTCACAGGAATCAAAAGTACCCACCCCCCCACTCCTTGCAGAAGATACGCGGGAACAGGAATAACCTGAAGTACTTTTGCCACTTCCAGCTTCAATTCATAACAATTCCCTTGTCTGGAGCAAAAGCAAGAGCTGAGCATGTTCAGGGAGCTTTGGTCTTGATCTACAGCCAGTCAGGAAATCTTGTAAATCTGCTCCCACAACTAAAAGCTGCTCCTCTGATTTGTTAGACTAGCCCCCAGCCAACCCATTTCATGGGAATTGACTGCTAATGCATCTGATTGATGTCTTTAAAAGGCTCTAAGCAGCGAGTGACCCTAGGTTATTACAGACAGGCAACTTCTTTCTGTAAATTCTCCTTTAAGAGGGAGATTAAAATATATTCCACCTATTCATTTCTTCTTCAAGTATTCACTCTGCAAGTAAACGTAACTGATTTATAGCAGGAATATCTAGTAGATCTACAGCAACTGTCATTTTTAAGTTCTCCCAGCTGCAATGCAGGAAAGTCAAGTCTCCTGATTCACTACCCTGTGTTACTGCATGAGGTGTGCCTGGCCTTTGGAAAGGGAGGAGGCATGGTCAGGCCCATGGGCTGTTTCTCAAAAAGGGGTGAAAGGATCTCTACTTTCTTCCATGAAAAAGTGCATTTCTCTGAAGGGTGAACCAAGACAGAGAATAGTGCTGCAGGGAACTAATTCATTATTTGTCTGTGTGCCATTTGGTGAAGAAAATGGGAGGAAGGGAGCAGAATTTAAAGACAAGAATAATTTCTTTGTTTCTTCAAAGTGCATGCTCCCTTAAGAACTGCTGTGCTTCTCAAAGGTAAGAGCATCTGTAACTTCATAATCCCCAGATTGTAAAGATTAGATGCAAGTGAGACTGCATCTCCCTCCATTTAAGTAGCTAGCGGCATCAGGACACCAGAGAACAAGCGTATTTTGTTTCCCATCTCATAAGCCAAAAAGAGAGATTTTACAGGAAAATGCATGGTACTGCATGTAATACTCTGTGAAAATTTTCCCAAATCTACACAACACACAGAGCCTGTGCTCTCCTTGACACAAGGGAGGTGTCTAATGATGCTAAAAGAAAAAAAAATCATTAGATAATAAAGAGGGAGATACTTACACTGGTATTTGAAGGAGCACTGCAACAGAGAACCCTGTCATGGAAGGGGTTACCAAAAAAAAAAAAAAAGGGTCACTGAGAAGTCAGTTACTTGTCTGGCTAGGAGCTGGCTTATGAAATAGGAGCAGTAAACCACAAGCTGTGCAGAACTTGAGAGCAACATCTGAAGATACATTGCACTTTTCTCCTAAAAAGCAGCAAACCAGCAGCAGCAGCAGAGCATGGTTTTTCAGGCACATCACAATGCTGTGCTGTGGCTGCGAGGTCCCCTGCAGCATCTGCCAGTTTACAGCCAATTTAAGATGGTCAGAGGCCCCATCCAATTAGGTCTGACTGATAAAATCTAGGGACTGTTATTTGGAAACGTTATTTGGATCCACAGATTGCTTTTAAGAAGAGAAGGAAATTAAAAAGAAAAATTTCTGATGACCACAGTGCCTGGACTGACAAATACTCCAGCTGTATCAGAAAAACAGATCAACAGAGCAAATCTCAGGATATTTTTGGATAAAGGACTGCTCGCATACTGTGCACTACAAGCAAACAGAAATGTGTGCCAACTCACCTGACCTGTGTATATTCTACAAATTGGAAGCTGATAAATTCCACATACCTGCGTCTATCCTCAGCTCTGCTGCCACAGAAAATGCCACTGCACGACACTGATAGCACTGCAAATTATTTACTATTCTCTAGAATCCTTCATGAGCCCCAAGAGTGGTTTCTTCATCAACTTTGCCCATTTTCATTTGGTAAACAGTGGCATTTCCCCTGCTTTACAACTGAAGCTAAAAATAGCCTCCTCCATTTCATAGCTTCCCAAACTTCATCAGAAATGTGTTTTATGCAGCAGCACAAGCACTGGGAACAAACTGGGGTTGCAAATAGCTATGAAGAACCAACAGAGGATCAAAGTAAATTAGGCATCGAAAGAACCATTTCTCCCTCTTCAGCTGGGGACTGGGCTTTGAACAGAACAAAATACCATACATTGGAAACCAACACATCCTCTTTAAAAACACATTTCCACAAAAGCAATTTAAAACACTATGCATGGTTTGGAGGCTTTTCTCCTCATAGTTTATTGAATTAAATTAAACAAAACAAAACACAGACAAACACAAAAAAATGAGATCTGCATTCCTCATGTCTCATCTGTAAGGCAGTCCTTTAGGATGAAGAACAAGGAGCTCCTCCAAGTACAAAGGCCACGAGAGACCACAGTGCCGCAATACCAGAGACTCTAAAGGGCAAGAATAGTAAAATGCTGTTAGGGTACTTATATTTGGGGCTTAATTTTGTTCTTATTAAGCACTGAGATTCTTTTCCAAACCACGTCAGTCCAGAAACTCACCTTTCAATGGGCATCCCTATCACTGCCTCATGAGAGGCATTTTCAATGCACTTTCAATGGGCTTAACTTCCCCTGGTTCATGAAGATCAAGGTTAAAGTCTGGTTGCCCAGGACAGAAAGCTGACAAGCAGCAACCCAGCAGTCAGCAAGTGAACCCTCAGCCCCCTCCAAAAACTCCCATTTTTAATCTTTTTTTTTTTTGTCCTCCTGAAGGGCTGGCAGAGGAACATTGCAAAAGAGCAGCCCGCTGCTGTGACAGTGCCAGGCACCCCGAAAGGAATGCCTGTCCCCCTCCCCATGCCCGTGATGTCCCGAACTCACTGCAGCAGGCAGCTGACGCGTGGAGAGTGCCTCCAGTGGCGATAGATGGAAACCCGCAGGTGAGGGTGGTGCTTATAATCTCGCAGGACAAGCCTCACGCTGTAAGGAAAGCAGATGCCATGAGCCAGAGCCACTGCTTGCAGGCTGCTTACAGCATCTGGACAGGAATCACTTTATTTAAGAGGTATCACAGCAAAGGGAGGATGGGATGAAAACCTGGATAAAAGAGAATCAAAGGACAAAAAAAAAAATTAAGATTTTCCGATCACTTACTGCTTAAATTTATTGGAGAGCAGAATGAACTGGTTTTTGGAAAGCTGTCTGACATCAAAGCGACAAAGAGCTTTAAACTCTTGGTGAATTTGCCTTTCATTCAGCCCCAGCCAGCCTTGGACATGGACAACCAAGATAGGGGGATGCCGGCAGGGAGCATCTTCCCCAGAAAAATCCTGGAAAATGTACAATACTGAGACATGCCTGAGTTTGGAAATACTACAGAAGCACTACTAATATAAATCAGAAAAATATGCAAAATGTGACACAAATAAGACAGGTTGTACAACACAGCTGTTGGTGTAAAACTATTTTTCTTTAGTACCAAGATTCTTCTAAACATGAGTCATAAAAACAAACAGTCACGATTACCATGGAGAAACCACCAAAGAAACAGGCATAAAATAATGCTGTCTTACAGGATAACAACAGAAACACATTTCAAAAAGCAGAAATTCAACTAATTTTCTATTTTGAAAGGTAATTTGTGCGATCACAACTTCTGCCAAGGTCTGCCCAGGCACTGGTGGATTTTTAACCTCGAATGAAGCTATCGATTAGGCTACTGCCCTACGCACCCCCCAGACTGGTCACAGACATGTAATTCATACGCACAATGCTTGAAACGCCACCTCGGATGAAATTCACTTTGTTCAGATACTCATCTAACATGGTGAGATACTGAGAGAAAGCAGGATCGGCCTTCGCTGCATCACTACATCAGAAAACAAAATGGAACAAAGTTTTGTTTCTCCAGCGCTGAACTGCTGCATGTCGTCTCTGCAGCACAGAGCTCCTGAAGAAGCTCTTTAAGTAGAGACAACATAAGTATTTCATATATCTTGATATATGATATATATGATATAGAAGATATATCTTCTACAGAAGTCAAAAAGCTGCAAAGGGAAGGGATTTGAACAGCTGCCTCTTATAAACTTAACTGAAGGCACTGAATCACACAGATTTCAAAAATGGAAACTAATGGAAAATGATTCGACCCTTACCCAAATGACCTGAACTTGGGAGAGCTTGTACAAGGAGTCACAATGCCACTTCCCAACCTCTGAGCCACCACATGGCCCCTAATGTCATTTTTAAAATGTCAGCTTTGACATAAAACTACTACTTTCAGATTTATAAAATCAAAATCTAATTAGAGCAGTGACATTTCCAATAACACTTTCTCTTATCCAAAAGGAAGGCCACCCAGCAAAACAAAAAGTCAGCCAGAGCTAACTGACAACTATTTTCCATAGGACTTGCCCATGTAATGCAATTTTCAGTAAACATCTAAACATCACTCACTCTGTGGATCTGCACAGTAGCAAATGAGCCAACTTCAGAAGAACTAGGAGGAGAAATAACAAGGTGGCATTAGAACAAAGCTAAAGAAACATAACTAAGCAAATGAAAAGGAAAAGCTCATTAAAGTGCAACTAAGTTACTAAGAGCAACAGACTTTACATAAACAAATATTTCTTAGCATCAAGTAGAGCTGCAGAGCAGGAAAGGAATTGCCAAGTCTGAACACAAACTCTGAAGTAGTGTTTTAAGAAGCATTTTACCTCCACCACAGAGAAACGCATCATAGCCTGCCTCATGAGGAGATTTCTTCTCAGCTGTAAGTGTTCAACAACATCCAAAAAGAGTAAACAGAGGAGTTAGCACCAGTGGAAACTGCTCCACTGCAGAATCTCAACCTTCTTAAGATTCACTGCTCTGTTTTGGAGTTTCCCTCTCCAACCCTCATCTCTGTTTCCTTCCTCACCCTGAAATATTTACACCCCATAGACAGTCTATGCTTCTACCATGCACTCTAAAATGATAGCAACAAAAAGGCAGCGGTTACACAAACGGCTGAAAAGCTTAGCGAGATGCACACTTAAAAAATGTTAACTTTTATGATGATCTAAATCAAACTGTGTTGTATATGTTGAAGGTATGGGAATAATTTCAAAACACAGGCGGCCTTACGCTGCCAGGAGAAGCCGGGAAACATCTGTCTCACAGCCAGTATCACACTATGTACTGAACACAACCCCTGCACACACAGCACCACTAACCCTGCATGTGAGCCACTGAGCTCCTGCTACCTTCTGGGACCATTAGCTCCACTATTTTCCATTCTAGGACCACTGTTTCCCACCCCCCCTTGCCCCTTTCAAGGGCTACCAACTCCTCACAGCCCAAAGTCTGGCTCAGTTCAGCCCATCAGCATAACTGCCATTTGTGTTAGCAGCATCATGGAAACCTGCTCTGCAATACCCTCAGCAGCTAGCAGGGACATGCAGAACACATGATGTTTTGGGAGCCCAGCCTTTGGGTCTGGACAAAGACGTATGTCGGCAGCTCTGTGCAAATCCAGCAGGGCCACTGGCACTCACTCATGCTTTGCATGTGGACATCCACAGAGTAAAACAAAACCCTTCTAGCTACCCGATTTTGAAGGTTTGCTTAAGGACATACCATATATTGAGCATTCACTTGCAAGAGCTATCACTGGGCACGTGGCATCTTCAGGATTTAGGCTGCTGCTGAAGACAAGAGGATGTTTAAGATTTTTGTCTTTCCTCAGTACATTAGAGACAAGTTACTGTTCTCCAGTGACCTGTGGCTACATTTCAGAAATCCTACTGAAGACTTTAAAAGGAACTTTGGTAGCATTTTACGAAAAGGCTAAGATACTTAGCTGAATAATATCTACCAGTTTTCTTCCTGAAAGCTAACTCCTAAATATTTCCTCTACCTCTTCTCCCAGCCAAACCTTCTAAGCAGCAAATCTGCTCTAACTGCATACAAAAACATATGAACAGAAGTAAAAACCAATGGAAAATGCCAAGAAAAGGGGTTGACTAGATGGTTCTATTTGAATGGGGAACTCTGGAGGACAGATTAACAAACACATACCCATGGAATGACTGAAATAAAAGAAAGAACAAGCAAGCATAAAAAACTGGTGAGAATCTGCAGTCTGAAATTGCTAAAACAAACAAACAAAAACCAGAATGCCAGTACTGTTTTTATAAGCACAAATTTTGCATCTCCTTCTTGGGAGTAGGGGGTGAGGGAAAAGAGGCAAAATTTTCCTTTTCTTAGCAAAACTGACACAAAACAAGTGTAAGAAAAGATAACTCCTCTACCACATCCTGGATAAGCTCATGAGATACAGTATCTACGCATGTGCTCCATTTCAACATTGTATTTAGTTACTGGTTTGGGCTCAGTGCAGCTCTTTCTTGGAAGCTGACATTTGAAATTAGGGTGTATTTTCACTGAGAACTGAAATTCACTCATTTCGTAACATGACATAGCAAGACACAACTAATGTTGTACATAAGGCTGTCTGCAAGCCAAACTTGTGGCCAATGAAGTAACAGCGGTACAATATGAGAAGTACTTAGAACAAATAACTTACTCCATAATTAACTTTCTAAGAAAGCTAATAGAGCAAATCTTCTGCTCTTAAATTTAGAAAGAGACTAGAAACCAGCTGAAAAACATCTGGGAGGAGGAAAAGCATGAACATACGAAATGACTGACTTTGAAAGATCTTTTCCAAGAAAACAAAGGGATTGCTGAAGGCTTTATAGCCCACCACTTACCTGCACAAAACCTCATACACCTCCAAAAGATTAGATACTCGAGGAAATTTACACTTCTGTAACAGAAGAACATGTAAGAAAACCAAGCAAGACAGACCTCATGGTCAGGGAGCTCATTTACTGGTTCTGCCGATTCACTAAATGAGATCTCAAATGAGAATATCTTGGCAACACTGAGAACTGGTCACAGTTCTGCAACCACAGGGCACTGAGTAAAGATATCCTTTCTTTTTGTTTGGATTAAAGAAGACCTTTGCTTCTCACCTTCCAGACGGATTTTGTTAGTGCCTTGGTATCTATGAGGACAGGAAACAGGTTATGAATGTTCCTTTTAAACTCCTCATAGCTTTCTGAAAGCAAAACACATGGAGAAAAACACCATAAAACTGAGGAAAAGCCAATGTATTTCAAATTCATAAGAAAGAGGGGTGAAGTCAGAAGAATTATGCACCACTCCAGCAGTTAGAGCTCAGAATAGGCAATGAGCACTGCTAATTGCTATGCACCGTGGGTGGCTGGGGTGCCGGAAGACCACTGTGCTTACTGTCCCATCCCCATTGCAAAGGCAGCAGCGATGCACAGCATTACCTGGAAGAGGCTTGTAGAACTTGTCATGAAGATGCATAAGGTCCATAAGCATGTTGTGTCCCACCAGGGGCTATGGGAAGAACATAAACACAACAGCCCATTGGAGTATGTTTTTGAAGAGAGCTCAGAGATAACCAACTTCAACAACTCATGCTCAACAACTGTAATTCTCCCTCTCCAGTGGGCTGCATCCACACACGCTCACCCAGAAGTCACTCAGGCTGCAAGGTTCACAGAGGGACTATAGCTTTCAGGCAATGAGACTTGTGGACTCTCTGAGGAGAGTATTTTTTCACCAGTATTCTATTTTCAGTGGACCTAAGGAGCTAGGTGGATTCTCAGTTCAGCTGAACGCTGGTAAAATCCCACAGCAATCAGATTTATAGGCTCACTCACAAGGGGAGGGACTGCCTTTGCCTGTCTTCTTACCCATAGTCTTCCGAAGCTGAAATTCATTCAATAATCTGCCTACAAAACTTAAGAATTTCCACACATAATGGTCCATATGATCCAATAAACTGGTCTGTCACACGTTGAGAAGCATAACTTGCCCAAAAGGCAAGAATCTGCTCAGCTTTCTTACATGGTGACTCGTGCTGTGTAATACAAGGATTTTCAACATTGTGGACTCCTGCATTTTCTCATGTGACATAAGAAACATATTGCAGAATGGGTTCCGGCTCCTTCTCCCCTGGCTGTACTTGGGTTGCAGGAGTAACAGAAAGTAACACAGGGAAATCTGGTGTGTAGATCCATAATTCTGAGCATGCTTTGGGAGTGGGATCTGGTGCATAAGAAGATGCGATGTTTAATGCTCACTTTTTCTAACCATGACTGCAATCTAAGAATTCATCTCAGCTTCACTGACAACTAAACAGGATCACACTGAATGAGTTGAGCCATTTAATACAAAATAATTACTTTATCTTTTATTATCCGTCTCCATCCAGTGCAGCACATCAAAAAGAGATGAAAGACAATAGTAGGGATGAGGCATTTTACCTTCTTGGCATTAACAAGTGTCTGGAAGAGGTTGGTGAAGCCCCGGGCAGACAGGAGAATTTGCTCCTTCTGGCAGCAGTCATCAGCAGAGTTCTCCAGAAGGTGACGATGCTGTGGACTCACTTTTTTCACTATCACCTGAAAAGAACAGTCACTGGGGATCTCAGCCTCCCATGCCAGTTGTATGCACACTGCTTACTGGGGTTCAGTAATGCTGAGGACAAGTTCAGCTTCCAGGCTATGAAGGATGGAGAAAGAGTTCATCCCCTGGGACCTCAGGATTGTCCCACTTCTCTTCCATGTGGAGATCAGTGCTCCAGTAACAAAAGAGATGCGCTCTAAGGGTGTCTTATTATTGCTTCTCTTGTTAAGGAGAATGGCTCTTACCACATTTTTTCTGAAGCACAAAGGAACATAATTCAATTTAACTTGACACCAAGAGGGTAAGTTCATGGCACCAAAAACCAGAAACAAACAGCAATCACAGGGCCCAAAGGCTATGCTTCAGGTGAGAAGGCTGGGTATCTCTCTCACTCTGTTGACACTGGTGATCAGACCAAAACAGTACTAATTAAAAAAAATAATAATAATAAAAAAAGACTTCTGTAATCTACTTCTAAGCAACTGACTGGTATCCTACTCATACCAAGAAGTCCACAGCCATAGGTTTAACTCAGAAAATATTGCACCAAATGTAAAACAGCAATAGCAAACAGCAAAACAGCAAGCCATATAACAGACAAAGTCTTCAGAGCAGCTACATGACTAAAGTCAGCAAAGGAAAACCACAGAAAAGGCTAAAAACTGTACATTCTTGTGGAGATATTGAAGGAGAAGTCTAACAAAGTCTGCAGAGACAGAGAAGGTCTCTCCAGAAGTTCCCCCGAGACAACCACTTTCAGCTCAAGGTATTTTGTGGCTACAGGACAAACAGAAACCAAAGGCACTCAGTTTTCTGGATCCCTTTTCTTGGGATTCTATTATCAACACTTCCCAGAATATCTGTCACCGCCTTCTCCTCCTCCTCCTGGACCCTAATCATTAAAAGTACAAGCAACATTCCAGAGTCCCTGCAAGCACGGCAGTCCTACCTGTCTAGATAAAAAACCACTTTCAAAAGGTCCACATTTCCATCTCACCTTCTTGTCTCCAAGAGGCTGTGTCCAAACGTTTTGGAGAGCCTGTCTCAGAAGCAGCTGAACTTCAAGCATCTGATAGCCTGAGACAAACAAACAAACAAAACCAACCAAAAAAAAAACAGCAGCAAAAACATCAGAGATGCAGATAAACCTATTTAGGAAAACACATTTTTCTAGACAGAAGGACTGGCCAGATGTTTCTCCCCCAGTGTACAGAAAATACTCATAAATGTATGATTTTGATGCATTACCATACACAACGACAGAAAATTTAAAAAGGGGCAAAATAAATAATAAAAAAAAAAAGGTCAGTGAAAGTTTCAGACAAATGAGCTTTTGTGAGGACAAAGAGGAAAGGAAAAGACTGACTGAAAACAAGAGGGAGGAAGGCTACTACTCTGAAAAAGACTGTATGTGGTTTTGAAAGGTTTCAGAAGCCAAGCACAGATGAGAGGTACCAATGCCCTTTACCCCAGTTTATAAGGAACTAACCCAGTTTGCTTCTGAACAGCATGCAAAAAGGCACATTAATTATTCTTATTGCTTACTTATATAAATGTCTTTCTTATCACAGGTGCTCACTGTTACCAGACCCTATTAAAGTACCAATAAAATATCTACCACAGCTGATGTCGCAGATGCAAAACACAGCACACTTCCCACCCCCTGTATTTCACACTCTGCAAAAAAGCATCAACAGACAAAGCCTTACATACTTTCTGTCCTTCTTAACCTTTGCTGTATTTTATTCCCTGATCTAGAGGATTACAATTTGGTTTTTGTAAACAAACCTATAAGATATTCTCTGCTACAATTCCCTGTCACTCAGCTTCTCCAAAACAGCACAGAAATTCCCTGGCTCTGGTGTAGTTCTCCCAAAAGCTAATGCCAGTAGTTAAGTGGCCTGTTTATCCCCACTGGCATATAATTGTGTCTCCATGGGGCTCCTTGTTGCTCTACATGAGGAAACAAACTCTGAAGAGGACCTGCCTTTTCAAGAGGAAGAAAAACAAACAAAAACCAGGTCACCCAGGATTTAAAACAAGTCAAAACAAGTCTGCTGATTCAGGGCAACTATAAATTCTCCAGTTCCTGCTCCGACAAAGCACAAAATAGAAGCTGGCTACTGCAAAGCATGCCCCAAGCACCTAGACATCCACTTCCACTACAGAAACACCCATCACCCCAACCAAACAGAAAAGCAGAGGCTAGAGGTGAAGGCCACAGACAGGGGCAAAGAGCTGTAAAGGCAGCATGGGCACAGGACTGCTGCAAAGGACAGCAGCAGCCCCCGAGGTTCAGGAGAAGTGATGAAGCCTCTTGGAGCCCGCAGGTGCCAGAGGGAGGCACCCTGTTTCATACCACTCAGATCCTGCAGAATCATAGTCTCCTCTTCCTCTGCCGCAGATATCCAACAGGTCACTTCATCAATAGCTGCCTTCAGCACATCCCTGTCCAGAGCACTACAGCAAGATTGGGGGGAAGGAGGCAGAGTATGAGAAAAAGTTCTTTAGAGATAGAGCCTTGTGCCTTACTGTGGGAATGCAAAACCATCATCTCCCAACATTCACCCAGGTCTCCAGATTGTTTCCTGTGATCTCAGTCTTCTTTCAGACAGACCACAGCATGCTGGAACAGCTGGCAGCGAGGCACTCAGGCCAACAGGCTTTAATATTTCTACAAAATGTGATCTGAGTGAAGGGGAGCTGTCAGTACAGACAAACATTCTCAGTACTCAAGTCTCTGAATACCGCTCACCTGCTCACTTTCCAGCTACCTGCTAAGAGACACTGGGTAAAGATCTTCTCCTGTGCCTTGTTCATGTACGGGATTCCATCTTTCAGGAACTGAGGGAGGGAAAAATGCCAGGTTAGTGACTCTCCCCTGGACTTCCCTGCAGCAAATTAGAGAATAGCGGGTTAGGCAGGTCCAAAACCAGCATATACTTGAAATATGCTGGTGTTCCTCATTGTCACCCTATCCTCTACAAAAATACAAACTGCAGGTAATCCAAGATGCATTCTTATATAAAGGAAGACATGTTTATATATGGAGGAAAGAAAATTATTTTTGTCAACTGTAATCAATTTCTTTTGCTCTGCTTTCATCTTTCCTTTAATGAGATCATAGAAGAATCACAGAATCATTTAGGTTGGAAAAGACCTTTAAAATGATCAAGTCTAACCGTTAACCTAGCACTGCCAAGTCCACCACTAAACCATATGCCTAAGTGCCACATCTACAAGTCTTTTAAATACCTCCAGGGATGGTGACTCTACCACCTCCCTGGGCAGCCTCTTCCAATGCCCGACAGCCCTTTAGGTGAAGAAATTTTTCCTAATATCCAATATAAACCTCCCCTGGTGCAACCTGAGGCCATTTCTTCTTGTCCTGTCACTTGTTACTTGGGAAAAGAGACTGACACTCATCTTGCTATGACCTCCTTTCAGGTAGTTGTAGAAGTTATAAGGTTTCCCCTCAGTCTCCTCCTCTCCAGGCTAAACAACCCCAGTTCCCTCAGCTGCTCTTCATAAGATTTGCTCTTCAGACCCCTCACCAGCTTCGCTGCCCTTCTCTGGACACTCCAGTGCCTCACTGTACTTCTTGCAGTGAGCGGCTCAAAACTGAACACAGTACTCGAGGTGCGGCCTCAGCAGTGCTGAGTACAGGGGCACAATCACTTTGCTACTCCTGCTGGCCACACTATTTCTGATACAAGCCAGGATGCTGCTGGCCTTCTTGGCCACCTGGGCACACTGCTGGCTCATGTTCAGCTCGCTGTTGACCAACATCCCCAGGTTCTTTTCTGCCTGGCAGCTTTCCAGCCACTCATCCCCAAGCCTGTGCAGGACCCAGCACTTGGCCTTCCTGTTCAAAATAGCTAAACAGTGCTCTTATGTGATGACATAGTCTGAATTTTATGGGAAATGTGGCAATTCGTAAGATGCAGGTAAACTGAGACATCCCCACTGTCAAGGCTAGTGAAGACTACCCCTGGGGTCTGTTCAGTAACTGCTCTTCTCAGCTCACCAGAGAGAGGTTTCCTCCTTTCGAGGTGGGGAAATCTGTCCTAGGTTGACAAAGATACAGTTATCACGTCTACAACAGTTCACAAAAAACCAGCACTCACTCTCCCTGCTGATAACATGATGTATTCATATTGTAGCAAGATGCTATTTACTCCAGAAATACAGCATTTAGGATTATTAATCCTAATTTCTCCTGTAATTGCACAGACTACTTCTCTTCTAGATTTCTGGCAGAGAGATTACATACCTTATTATAGTCAAAGCCATAATGAGTCAGGAACTGAATGCTATGTGCAGAGAGGCTGAATTCGGCATCCATAACTCCCAGTGTTGAAGGAAAGAGAAAAAAGTTGTATGCGTGCACCACATACCTACAGTGAAAAGAAAAATCCCTCTAGAAGATAATTACAAGAAATGACATAACTCCTTCTGCATACAGTTTCAACTGCAATGTCTTCATTATAACAAAAAACTGCTTTTTACTTACTTGTTTGAATTTTCATTTGAGAATATCGCCAGTCCTGCAAGAGGGAGAAACCTGCACTGAAACAGCAATGTTGAGCTGGATGTCTACGAATGTGAAAATTAGATGAGGGATGTGGGGATTCCCTGACAGAGTGCATGTTTTCTGTTCACTAATGCCACAGTGCAAATCTTAACAGCAACTGCCAGGCTGCTCCCTGAGAGCTGAACAGGGGGAGCTTTTTATGCTAGGTGGGAAAAGGAGTCAAGTCTGACTAAACAGCAAACAGACTGAGCAATGGGTGAGGTGAACTGCTGCTGAAAATCTCCAATTATGCATACACAGGTCTGTGGGTGCAATGACACTACAAAAGCATTTGTAAGGAGGCACCATGGAAGACCAAAATATGTTTTTTTACTACCTAGGTCCCTGTTTTCCTTATTAATCCCTAAAAAGCACATTAAGGTCTTACATAGCCTATGGCTTTGAAGAATACTTAAAGGAGATTTTGAGCTAATTTTTCAACCTTTAAGTGGTCCTTAACTGTTGATAACCCTCAGGCCTGTGAGCTGGCAAAAGGCCAGTTACCACTGGGACCTTGGGACACTGCTCTCTGTGTCACAGCAGCACTTACCAAGCTGAGCAACCGTGAAGCGCTGAACGCTCTGCCTGGCCTTCAGGTACCGCTCTGCAGGGGAATCAAACAGGCTACGACCAAAACCAGAACTAGGGGAAAGGGAGCGGAAAAAATAAGTTTTGCAGCACACAAGGTGTTTGCTCAGAGCTAGTGCAGCAAGTCTCCCCCACGTTTCAAGTCTAACGGCTTTACCTGGGCTCGTTATTCTGTGAGAAAGTTGAATGCAGGCCAGTAAACTCCATATCAAGGGCTGTTAAGTTGGAAAGAACACCAAAAAAATCAGAAGTCTGCATTCCACTAGCATCAAGACAAGGACTTCTGAAATGCCTCACTTCACCCTCACCTCTGTGAAAACCCATGCTCAAGAGAAAAAGGCCACTGACTGCTGCCAAAGTGGAGCCTCCTGTTCCTTCATCAGGAAAACAAAACATCTCCCCAGGAGGGGCCTGCCTCCCCCTTTGGAGTTTGCCGCCCCCCGCCCCATTACTGACACTCTCAGCCCCCATGGAGGGCTCCTCGCTTCTCACCCGACACCATTTATCTGCTCAAATACACCTCGATGCCCGCCTCGCTACGGCCTCAGCCCTGGCCAGGCAAGGGCC
>NW_010185857.1:0-3370 GCF_000695765.1 Mesitornis unicolor | reverse complement strand
TATATATTATATATTATATATTATATATTATGTTATATATATTATGGGATAGCCCCATAATAAGAATATTCCATCTAACTGATTTGTTCTGGCTAAGAAGTTGAAACCAGCAAGCAGCAACGTCAGTCCTCCTTAATAGCAATATTAAATTGCAAGAATAACAGGAAGTATATCAGCCATGTAAGCTTCACTCATGAGATTATTTGCACTGCTGGGTTGGGCTAGGCTAGGCTATATCACGCAAAACCCAGTCTTTTCCCTGACTGGTACCAGTTTCACTGAATACTTATGGCCAGATCCAAAAGGAGCACTCGGGCATCAGAAAGCAAGGTGCGCTATGAAGCAAAGAGACTAAAAATGTCATGGTGAGAGCTAAATCCAGGTGCTACACAGAAGTGAGGAGCAGGAAACTGTTTTTGTAGCAGCCTGCAGTTGCACTGAATGAGGTGCAATGTCAAATCACACTACATGGATGGGATTTGCCCTCTAATGCTGCTGAATAACACAGGGATGGGAAAGGAGGTTGTGATTGAAACTGCTTCTCAGACACAGGTGGCAAAATCAGGAGTTCAGAGTTTGTGGGGCTGGGGTTTGGAGTATAATGCCAGTCCCTGAACAGGTATTTAGCTTTGCAGGAGTGGCTCATTCTTTTAAGAGTGCAGCTATGCAAGGTGTTAGCTGGCTACAACGCATACTCAGGAAGCAGCCAAACCCAGAGCCCCCAAAACTGCTTAACCCAGGAGGATTCAAACTCGCATCCACTCTTTTACCAAAACCATAGGATAGTCTCTGAAGGTTTCACTTGTTTCACTTTAGGGCTGCACTACCAGGAATGAAATCACCCATTTCACAGAATGGGTTTAGTTCCCATTAGTCTGAAGGGATGCCACGACCTTGAAAGCAGGAACAAGAACACAGCTCTGCTTTCTCTCACTCAGGCTGCCATGTTACAAACCAAGCTCTCTCCTCACCTCCCTGCTCATCCAGCCAGCCCTGCATTCCTGGCTAAGCAGCAGTCCAGTCCTAGTAGGGCTGAGTTAAGAGGAAAGTAACCTGAGGATATTCATTTTTAATCCGATTGTCGATCTCCAGACAAGTGCTTTAACCACTGTGAAACAAGACAAATCTAATGACATTTTCACTAGCACAAGTTATCCCAGGCTTGAAAAAACAAACAAACAAAACTAACCCACAACTCAAAGGGCTACATACTCATGCAATACCCAGGTGAAATATAGGCAACCTGCAAATTCAGCACCGTCAAAAACAAACCAACCAACCCCAAAATACAGACCATAAGGACTCTCAACTTCTGGCTGTTTGTTAGATTTCTGCCTAGGACTTAGACACGCACCTCTCGCTTGTGGTGCCTAAAGTGCAATTGCATAAGATTTTTGGACCTCACCCTTAATTTTTCATAACTGATGTTCTATTTTTAATGTTGTTTTTTCATCACTTAATCCATTTAAATTCAGTAGAGAAGAAAAGCATGTGGGAGATTTTTAAGATCTAAAAAGCCGATGTATCTAAAACCATTTCTAACCCAGGAGTTCTGATTTACCTCTGGAGCTCTAGTTACATGGCTGAGATTACACAGTGTAATCCATCCGGCCTAGACAGAAGTAAGTCACTGTCAATTTATTAGCCAGAATCAGACCATTAGTAACACTGGGCAGGCAATTGCCTATGGAGCTTACTATTATTCAGTTTGATCCTTTTGAAGAACAAAAGCATCTGGTAATGAGTCTAGGATATTGCTCTGATGGTTACTTTGCAAATAAGCATCTCCTTTATTCTTTCCCCTATTTTCTATGTCTATACCCACACATTTATGGAGACAGAGACAGAAATGCTTTGAACGGAAGAAAGAAAAGAAAAATTACTTTTAAAATATTTATACTATAGAGGAAAAGGAGATGGAGGAGAAAAATCGTCAAGCTGTTCATTAATTTGGTATACACACACAGGATATTGAGTGGGATGTAGATCAAAAATAGTCTAGCATTATCATCCAGATAAAGAGCTATAAAATAGCTCCTTCTCACACACACATTATATCTCTTCCCATTGCCACTCTCAATGCAATAAACAGTCAAGTTACAGATAGTAAAGAAACCTTACACGATGAAGTAAGAATCTAGCACAGCCAGTTGCTGTACCCAGGTGAATTGCAATGTCTCCCTACTACAAGAATGAAGTATGAATAAGTGCTAAAATCAGCTGTCACTCACTTTATGCCCAAATAAGCTAAAAAAATGGAGACTGCTAATACAGCAGACCAAACACTACTGACTTTGAAGACCATGAAGTGTAAGCATTCTGGCATTCTGGCACTGGAAGACCAAACTAAGAGCCTCCTTAAATTGACTTATAAGCTACCTTTAAATGGAACAGGTGATGGACTTTGAGCACCAGAAGGTTACCTACTGTTTTTAGCAGTTTTCTGTTAGTCAGCCATCCTGGATGAAAAGCACTTGCTGTGCAGAGAAAATTTGTTTACTATGATGAGAAACAAGTCACCATTGAATGAAGATTGACTTTCATAGGACAGAACCATCACTTTTAATTTAAAAAAAATAAATAAACATTTTTTCCTACTGAGAAACTTTGAGTTACTTTTAGGTTTCCCTGCAAATAATGTTTTCTTAGTAGATTTTTGTTTGAAGTCTGTTTTATTCACCACTGGGAAAGCTGATTCCTTTCTGTCACGAGCACAGGAAACATGATACAGGGTAGAAAGCAAGTAATTCCTTCAACTTCATCCCACTGTTTAGCTGCCTGGCTTTTTCCTATATGCAGCAGTTAAAATCTCACCTGTGCAAGCATCAAAGGTTTTCTCCAAGTACTAAATTGGAGCAGTGCTTCCACCTGGGAATCTGGCAAGCATCTCCTGCAGGATAACAGGAGTTTACTCCAGAGAATATATCTGAGCCAGTGCTTTAGAGAAAAGACAAATTCACCTTTCTGTCATTGATTTTTGGGGGCAATGGAGTATTGTTTACTCTGGCCTTTGTCAGCATTAGTAAACAAGAACATGAAGACCTATTTCACTGCATTTCAAAAGCCTGACAGTGAAACTGATAATACATTATTCTGAGCTGCAAGATATGCTGGAAGGAAGTTTCTTTGATTATGAGACAGGTCCAATGACAGCTTCAGAAAATTCAAGCATGTGCCTTGCAGCCAAAGCAGAGGCCTGCTGCACCCGTAAGGTAGAAGCAGACTAAGCAAGATGCTTATTATTTTCTTGCCTTAAACCCAGACACAAGCACAATAAAAATATGTTAATTGGTAACAGTGCACAAGCATTTTCTAACATTGTATCATCACTACTAGCAGTATTTTATAACATAACTATGCATAAGTATAT
>NW_010185856.1:0-21950 GCF_000695765.1 Mesitornis unicolor | reverse complement strand
ATATATATAATTAGAAAATTGTGAGTTTGCATATAGCATTTCAAACAAACCTTGTATATTATTTCTGAATGGAAAACAGATGTAAGAGGAGAAAAAAAAAGTTTATCATGCATAATTTTCCTTACCCCGTACCTGTAACTGCTACTGTGTATTAATGGACGTCCTGCATGCAGGCTGAAGAGATCTGTCTGAGATGCGTCTTCTTTTAAGAGAACGTTCTTAGCAACTCTTAATGGTTTTCATATTTTGTTGATTACAGAGGTATTTGATTTTTTGTGTATTTCTTTATTACTGTTTTCCACGTTATTGTCAATACTTTTCCACAAATATACCAAGTAACAAAACACATCAAGTCTTTCCAGCTTTCTTTCTGGTTTTGGGGGTTGTTTTTTGGTTATATTTAGTGACTGTTTCTGTCACATAGAGCCCTGCAGACTGACTGGCAGACATAACGCTGCTAGCGTCAGCGCTGAGTCTGTGTGTGTATCTGCAGGATACCAAATGCTGAGCAGTTATTCTTATTTGTGTACCCACCTGGAAAACCACTTCATTTCATAGTTGTATTTTCAGCCTGCCTCAAGCTAGATTAATGATTATGATGATCAGCTTGGTCTTACTCACAGCTGTGCTGTTTGGCTTAAAAGCTGAAAATAGGATCAGCAAAAGAACTCCAGCTGATGCTGAGAAGAGAAATTAAAGTCTGGCAGCTTCCCCTGCAACTTCAGTTTTCATCAGTGTTTCTTGAATTTAAGTAGGGAGTTCAAATTATTTTTATTTCAGAACACCGGAAATTACTAAAAATCCTTAAGAAGAAAACCCTTTTCAACATCAGTTCTGAATGCTTCTGCAGTGCCTTTTTTCCCAGTACATGAAGCTGTTGGCTTTATTGCAGCTGAAATTAAGGCTTGTTAATTGCATGAAGGAACATCAGTAACACATAGGCCCTTCACAGTGACTGGCCTGTAGCAGCCAGGGAAAGCTACTGCAGTCAGATAAATACAGTAGACAAAATCGGAGGTTGTGGCTGGATTCTTTCCCAGGTCCTTTGGTTTTTCAAATTATATGAAAATTGTAATAATCCCAGATGGGCATAATTTTTAACCAGTATATTGGACATGTTTTTAAGGAAGCCAGAAACTAGGAAAATATTTTTAAGACTGGAGAAACAGAACTGCTGTTCTGACGTTCCTGCGGTTCCTTCATGGGATTCCTGCATGGGACTGATTTTTGTTTGTTTGTTTGTTTGTTTGTTTTAATTCTTTGTGGCAAGTACCACCCAGAGATACCATTAGAATACCTTTAAACTTGTGTTTTAGAATTTCTGGTAGAAATAGTGTAGGGCTCTATTCCACTAAACTGAAATGGGTCTGAAGAAAGACCCATTTCCAGAAAACGGGTAAAGCAGTAGAACTTAATGGGTTAAACGGATGCACATTTGTCTTAAATTATCAGAGAACTTTACTGAAATAATTTAGTATTTATTTTGGGATTTCTTTAGTTAGGCTTATATATCAGGTTTACATCTCTTTTCATTCTTGTATGTTACAGCACTGATGATTCGAGTATGCTTGGCTCTTGAGTGACAAAGGATTAGTTTTGGCATTAAATAGTGTTTACCTGGTGATGTATTGGTTCATCTCTCCATAGTTTTACAAGCTAATTTCTGCAGCATGTATGCAAAGGAGAAGATAATGTATCAGAATAAGCTTGGATTCAATGCTGAAGTACGTGATTCCCGACCTAACTAGGTTTCAGTGTACCAGGATGAGAAGTTGCTCAGTGGTTTTTGCCTTGGCTGTGGCAGTGTATAAAAGAAGGAAACGTGGCAGGCAAAGAAACCACTTGGTCTCCAAGTGAAATTTGTCCTCATTGTTAAATAACACCTGAAAACATTTCAGTACCTTTCCACTAATAAATACCCTCAATCCAATATGCCTTATTGATATTAAGCAAGGTACACTTTGTGTGGTTAATTAAAGGGCTGAAACATGAGATAAATTATTTAAATATATACTTACTGTGTCCAGGTAGCAAAGATGCTAAGCAAGCAAGCAAGCAGGATTTTGGGGAGTTTTGTTTCCTTTTGAGTCTCTTAACCTTTTTGTGCCCCTTCTGCCCAATGGGGGACAGTATAGGGCTGTAGAGAGTAGTATGAAGCGTTCTCATGCAGGATAAAGAAGTGTTATTGTCAGTGGATGCCAAAACTTTTCTCAAAACATTGAATGTAATTTCAATTTGCTGTGACTGGGTCATGACACTTAATAACATGATATATGACTTTTTGTTAGAAGGTTTCAAGATGAAGGCATTTTCTTTAAAAATCAGCCTGTCTGGTGCTCTTCATTATATGTACTTCCTTCATTCAGCATAAAGCATTCCTTTAAGGAAACACCACATAAAACAAAGGAGCTGTATCCTGGAGGATGCATATGGGAATGCATGGAAAGGGGCACTCCACCTTGGCTCATGGGATGACGACTGTTCTGCGTGGCTGCATTCTCACCATTGGTGGTTTGTGAATGCAGCACACCTGCCCCTTTCTCTAATCTTGCCATCTGCATGTGAAAATAACGGCTTCCATGATGCGTCTTTGTAACAAGTGTAAATTAAGCATGTAATTTCACATGTTTCTTTATCTTCTTAACTCTTAAAGGAAGACTAGCACCTGACTTGCAAAATTTTGGAAGGTTGGTATATATGTGTGTGTGTGTGTGTGTGTTTATTTTTAGGGGTTTTGTGAATTCCAAGTAGGGCTTGAACTGGCTTCTGTTGAAAGGCACATTTTAAATTTATACAACATGTCTTCTGATATTTTAGAAACATACTATATTTATAGGCACTGTTTGCATTTCATGGGCTCTTATCTTCTGAGGAGCATTTCAAATATTGTACTTTGTATATGCTGCTTTCAACTTGGAAATGAAGAGAATTTACTTTGTTTATTTAGTGAGCATTACTGAAGGCAATTGAAGGACAATGGTGTTATGTGAGGCAGGTTTTAAACAACAACAAAAAAATAGACTATTTCAACAATGTGAAATACGTGAGGCATTTCAAAGGTAGGACCTCAAAAAGAAGCCTCTAATTTTAATGAAGCAAGAAAGGAATCTTATTTGTAGCCTGAACTCTTTTTAAGAGGCAAATAGAACTCTCAAGTCTCACTTAAAATTGGACTTATTTTCATTGACGTTTAAGACCAGGCCATATAATACATACAGAGATAGTTTTGAGGGGGGTTTAGAGGCTCCAGAAATATTAATGAAGATACTACAACAGTAGAACATAATAGTGGTGGTGTGTATTTCACAGTTTTCTATCTGCTAGTACTGGCTGTTTAACAAATTTCTTCAAATGCTAAGAAATAAGTAGGAGCAAGTGCTGTGAAAAGAATCTGGCTTGTTGCTTGTCATAAGCATTAAAACCTGAATATCGACCATCAGGTAGCAAGACACGTATCAGGGTACAAGGAAAGGTTCTGAAGGGCAGTCTCACTTTCTGAACCCTCTTTCTGCCCAACTGAGGAAACTTGTTTTTTTTCTTAAACTATTAATATATGTTTGATGTAATGTACCTTGTCATCTCTAAAATTTGCATTAATTCTCAATTTTTAAGTATTAGGTATCTAATGAGGCAGATATATGTCATGCATGAATAGTTTGTCTGTTTACTGAATGGAACCTGTATTTGATCAGTTCGTGTTGTACCATTCTGCCATTATCTCTGTAGTCCATTCTCGTTGCATGGTGTATTAATGCATTGTACACTTTTAAACATGCTGAGAACAGGACGTGGGCATAGTTCACTACAGGAATGGAAGTACTGGCCTTCCATAAAGATGTATTAAAAGAATTTCTCTTACATTCCCAGTACTAAACGTTGCTATTAAGTCACAGCAAAAACTAATTGGATAACATTTGTTTGTTGTACTGAACTATGTATATAAATTCCTTTGGAAAAAGAATGTGTAATGTGAAACTGTTGTAACGATAAAAACTCTTTTTTTATTTCCAGCGTTCAATCAGTTTCCGTAGTGATAGTCGCCCAGATCTGTTCACTCCACGGCCATGGGCTCGAAATATGCCCCCTGCTAACACAAAGCGGAGAGACAGCAAACTATGGAGTGAGACCTTTGATGTCTGTGTCAATCACATGCTCACATCTAAAGAAATCAAGCGCCAAGAGGTATTATTTTTTTTTACCATAAATTTCTTGTTCAAAAGTCATCTTTAAAGCGTGGAGTTGAAGAATACCAGTAGGCATTAGGGACAGCACTTGAAGCTTTCCCGAAATTAAACAGAATGTCACCACTTCCACTAGAAGCAGATTTCTGTCCCTAGTCTTTATAATTCAAAATTACTGGAGTTCTGTCTTTTACTATCAGCTCATCATATTTCCTTCATAAATATGAGGTTACTAAGATATCCTGGGCTATGATTTGCTGTATGTGCACACATGTTCATATGGCAGCTTCTGTCGTGAGGGTAGGTATTTGATGTTTCATTCAGTTGTTCTAGTAACAATAGATGAGCATGCTATTTCAGGAACAGGTTTTCATCAAGTGGTATGTACGTACAGAAATGCACAGTCATTTCTCTTGTTGGAAGAGTGTCTTTGAGGAAGGTTACAATGCTAGAAAAGTGAACTATGGATCAAAAGATGTATCTTCCAGAGAAGAAAAGAAAAAAAGAGTACATCAGGGGTTTTAATGTGTTGTACATGACAAGTTTGAAACAGTTCATTACAGTAAATGATAGAGCGCCTGCAGAATCAAGAAATTTCTTTTTCTTACAGAAATTTCTAGCAGTATCACCAAAGGTTATAACAATTTCTCTGAGAATACTTCAGGGAATGAGTAGTAAATCAAACAATAGTAACAGCATTTCTTGTGCAGATTTTAATGTCGTACAAGAATTTAGAGGAAATAACTTTTAAAATTGAGAACTTCAAAGGCAGTTTATTAAAAATAAACTGCAGAAACTGTTTGCATAACCCAGCAGTCATTGCTCTATTGGGGCAGAAGGCAGGACCCGTTACAGAGCCCAAATAAATGAGCTGTGTTGCAGGAAGTTTTGCACGAGGGTCCTGCATGCCTCAACAGAGTATCTGAACAGCTTCCACGCGTGCACTGTCAGTCAGCTCGCACTGTGGGAAGCCTTCCCTGTGTGCGTGTTACCAAACTAGCAGAGTCTGCACTAACTGAAGATGTTCCTCCATGAGTTACGCAGGTTGAAAGCCTTGACTGTAAAGTCAGTAATTCTAACTGGCCAAAATCTTGTTAACTTATACTGTACCCTGAGTTAGAGTGAAATCATGCAATAAGTAGTAATACAATGGTAATTTGATAAGCTAGTGCATTAGGCTGGTGGTTCTTTTTAAAGTCTCAAATTTGCTTCAAGAGGAGTAACTAACATCAGTTGACAGTTAGGTAGAGCTTAACATTCATAACACAAAAATGAACTGATACCGAAATAAAGGTGCTCACTACCAAAGAAATGCTTTAAAGAAGTTTTATCTTTTACTTACTAGAACTTTTACCACTGTATGTGTTAAAATGGAACACAACAAACTCCTATTGAAATAGCTGTATGATCTGTTGAATCAAAATACCACACTGAAAATAGCTTCCCCATCTGGAAACACGTCTGTTTGAGAAGAAAAATAAAATGTTGTGGCTATTTCAGATAAGCATTTTGTGAACAATGTGGTACAGCTCTGTTTTTAAAAATACTGCACATGATTCTGTAGCTATGGAATAAAGCCTTGCTTTATTGCTGCAATTAGTTTTCGCAGAGAAATTCTGCTGCATAGTATTAAGACAGCTGTTCAGAATACCGTATCAACTCAAACAGGTGAGCATTGACTGAATGATATTTTATAATATTTGGGTCTCTTTTTACAGGCTATCTTTGAGCTTTCCCAGGGGGAAGAAGACTTGATAGAAGATCTGAAGCTGGCAAAAAAGGTCTGTTTTTAGAAACAAAACAAACCAAAACAAAGTCCCCAAAACACATTCAACAGTGTTCATTAATTCACATCACTTTTCAAATAATTCTTGCTTTTTTATACTTGCCAAGACAGTAAAAGGGGAAAAAACTGAAAGCATATTTCTATTTTTCCGTTCTTTTTGAAACACTTAAATGTGCTGCTTTGTTTTTTTTTAAGTTTGAAATGGGTAGTTTAAGATATGATTATGAAACTTCAAAATCTGCTTAGCAATTGGTCTGGTTTTACTTTCAGGAAGCTTTACATGGTATTAATAATTTTTCAGCTACCGATGATACATTAATTACAGAGCTCTCCTTTTTTCTTTTCAGGCTTATCATGACCCAATGCTTAAGCTTTCCATAATGACAGAGCAAGAGTTGAACCAAATTTTTGGAACGTTAGACTCTCTAATTCCTCTACACGAAGGTAAAACTCAAACAGTCTTTCTCTCTCTTTCTGTGTTACTACTGCACACAGATTTGTACTCATCTGGTTCATTAAGTGAAGTTGCTCTTCTTTTTTTTAAAATCATGATCAGATCTTCTTAGGCGACTTCAAGAAGTCAGGAAACCTGATGGATCAACAGAACATGTTGGCCATATCCTTGTGGGTTGGGTAAGGCAGAGTTTTTAATCCATTTTGTTACTCTGGTGCTGCACCATTGTTTTTATTGGATAATTTCCTTTCCATATCTAGCAGGTCAAAAATATATTCTCAAAGTATTTTTAAAAGATAAGGCAACTATTTAGAGGCATAATGGGATATTCTCGCTTTTCAGGGGTTTTCCATGAAAAGATTTAGACGAGAATGTTGTTTTTAAAGCTTTGGCTATTCAGGAGTCAAGCAGTATTTAATGTGCTTTCAATAAAAGTAAAGAGTCAGACTAGGTAATTTAAAGATCTGCCCCCATTTGCATTCTGGTTTCCTAGTGAAATGAACAGTCACATTGTGTAAGGCCATCCTACCGCTATGTTTGAATGTTGGTCTGTTCCAGTCAAGGTAACAAGCAGTTGGTGGTGCTGTTAAGATACTAATTTTCTAGAAGTTTGTTAAAATAAGGGCTTGACATTTTTAATAATACATATTTAGCAGCTCTGTTTGAAAGAGTGGCCTATTACAAACACGATAAACACGATCACTACTAGTACATAATGTGAATAGTTAATGATAAGTGTCAAAAATTCTTTCTGTTTTTCTTTGCATAAAGTAATATTAAATATATTTACTTTCTGGTGTGCCTAAACACCAGTGAACTCTTAGTCCAAGTACATCAGTCTAATTTGTGAAGACTTTACATACATTATGTCTTAATATAGCAAGTTTTGTAAAAAGAGAGATTATTCTAATCAACATACAATTTTGTTTTTAGATTTAAGGCACAGTTCTGTTGTTTTAGTCTGGTTAAGGCCCTTGAGGGCAATACAGAAGTTTGACCATACAAGTTTGCTTATCTGAAAAAAGTCAGGTCTGGGAGTACTCATTCCTAGGCTTTTGTTTCCATTCATAATTAAAATCAGATTTCTTCTGTTTTCTGCAGTAAGTAGGGCTCAGTCTGAAGTCATGGATATTTTTAATGCTTTTGAACAATATTGTAGATCTCTAGGAGCTGAGAGATGAGCTAGTGCTTCTAAATTATTTAAATTATGAACAGGGTGGTCAGAGGACCCTCGTAAACCTTATCTGTGTTGGAAACATTATCATGAATAAATTGTGGATAAACCTCCAGAAAATAAAGATTGTCAGTATGAGTTCTGACATCCTGAGTCCCGTGAAACTTTCTGTATAGCAAACTGTGCTTCGTTTCAGCTGCAGAATAACCTATTCCTTTCCTCAGCTCCCATGCCTAAACTCCTATGACAGCTACTGCAGCAATCAAGTAGCAGCCAAAGCTTTATTGGATCACAAGAAACAAGATCACAGGGTGCACGATTTCCTGCAGCGCTGCTTAGAGTCTCCTTTTAGTCGCAAACTGGACCTTTGGAACTTCCTCGACATCCCAAGAAGCCGTTTGGTGAAATACCCATTACTGCTCAGGGAGATCTTGAGACACACACCAAATGATCACCCAGACCAGCAGCACCTTGAAGAAGCTGTGAGTTACTGTTGGGTTTGGGTTTTTTAGGAGATTATAGCACTTTCAGCTTATTAATGAATGAAAGGACACCACATGAAATACGGAAATGCTAACGTTTATATGAGCAGCTGAAACTAATACATGAAATATCTAGCCCTTCTCTGCTACGTAGATCCTATTTCAGTAGCAAAGTGATACAACAAAAAAATAAGGGGGGGGGTTTGGATGGGAGGGGAGACATTTTCCACAGCTTTCGTCTGATCCTTGTCCATTTTGTATTTACCTTTCAATGCTGTTTTCCATCCAAATACAGGTTAGGTAACGTGGAGATTTATTTTCAGGTTTTAGATCATTTAAATAAGTTGTATTCCTTGGCTTGAGACCTTACATAACCTCTGAATCTACATTAATTATCATCTGTGGGAATGTTGCTGAAATTTGCCTTAATTCTGTTTGTTTTTAAGCGGAGTAGTGTTGCACTTTCTGAAGTAAGACCAGAGAGAGAAATCCAAGGCTTTAAAACTTCCTTTGTAATAGAAAGGGACCTGAATCAGATATTCTGAAAGGTTTCTAAGATTTCTGGTCTTTCCCGTATATAAAATACATATACATTAAAAACATTTACATGTAATCTCTAAGGTACATTTTCTCCTTGTGCGTATTCCTTTAAACCCAAACAAAAAACCATAAATCTCTCAAAGAATTCTTCTGCTTATTTCTAAGCTTTGTTTTTCTACGTAATATCTGGTAATATATTTTAAAAAGTATTTTACATGTTTTCTTCCAGTACCTGTGTTTGGTAATTGTTTAATTAAATAAAATCAGGATTTTTTAATTGATATTTCAGTAGCCTTATATAGCTTTGTGGTATTCTGCTTCAGCAGAACACTGTTTCTCTTGAAGTGACGTATTTCACAAACTGTAATTTGTCAAGTTAATTAGGAAACAGAAATCGCTCTGTGAGGCTGGCTCTGAACTCTGGTGTAGGCTTGTGAAGTGCATTTGTCTCCCGGCCTGGCATTCTGCTGTGAGCACACCGGACCAAGCTGATCCCTGACAAATCTCCCAGGATCAGCAGATTCTGGAATTACCTGTTTGGGCACGTATGATTCAACCCGCGCCCCTGCTCCACGTGCAGCTGTTTATCAGAGGAACTTGGTCGGTCTAAGTGATCTGTGATCGCTATTGGAGTTGACTAAAATCAACAGACCCTCATGTCCACGTGCCCAGTTAAGGAGCCATATTTAACTTTCGGATAAATTGACCTCAAGGTCCTTAAAGGCTGCACAGTGTAAGCTCAAGATAGAGAGCGCATTTTTATAAAAAAGCAAAGCTTCTTTTTAGTCTTTTTTAAAGAAAAAAGGCAAGATAATTTTTAATTTTAGTTGTAAAATTGTAGGTATATGCAAGTAGTGGAATTGTGGACTAAGATGAACTTACCTTATTTCCAGAGGGTAGCTGTCATCATGAACAAAAGTTGCGTATTTAGTGTTCTGCGCTAGTTGCATGCTTCACTGCATAAGGATCTTGATAATTCTTCTGTTTCTCATTCTCTGATACAATGCAGCAGTTTTCAGAGAATTATAAATTTTAAATCTTTTTAAGGCAGGTTATTTGTCCTGTGTCATTTATTGGCACATTTCAGCTGACAAAAATAAATTTCTTGATTATATTTCTTACATCTGTTTATCTTAATTCTGCCTGTTTAGGTTTGATATGAACAGATAAAGACCAGATTTTTAAGCCATAGTTAGAAACAATGATAAAGCCAAACTCAAGTGTCTTTGTATACTGTAGTTTGCTTAATTCTGTTGCTAATATTGATGTTCTTTATAGATTCCTCTGCTAAAAAATCATTAAAATATACTGTAAATTAAAATGTATTTTCTTGCAGCTACAGTTCAAATTATTAGGAGATGAGATGACTCTGAATATTGGACTGTCTAATCAAAGTTCATGTGTTTTCATTGTTTTTCTATAGATAAATATAATACAGGGCATAGTGGCTGAAATCAACGTGAAGACTGGTGAATCCGAGTGCCAGTATTACAAAGAGAGGCTTCTTTATCTTGAAGAAGGTCAAAGGGATTCGTTGATTGATGACTCACGTGTTGTATGTTGTCATGGTGAACTGAAGAACAACAGGGGAGTGGTAAGGAATAAATCTTTTTTTGTCATACGTAGCTTTCAGTGACATCTTCATTTTGCCTGACAGCTAAAAAAGCTGAGCAGACACATAAAAACATCACCCTCATATATAGGAAATTCATAAAAATTAACTATTATATAGTTACATCTTTCATTAATCTTTTGTTACGTTTCCACACTGACGTATTCCTTCAATACAGTTGGCAGCGTGGGATATTTTTATGTTTGTGTGGTTCTTTGATTTGGGGTGACAAAGAGATAATTGATATCGTAATGTCATCAGTCTTCTTTTCACACCTGCTGTTACAGAGTATTAGAATTTGTAGCAAATAAGAGTTGTCACCATTGAAAGGAGTTTCATATGACTTCCACTAAAATCAGCCATAACAAAGCTTTACATTTTGAAGAATCTGCAGTGTTTTGTGGGTGATAGTTTGAAAGCTGACTTTCAATACAAACAAGGTACTTTTGCTGCACCTTTAGAATATTTAAAAAAAACCCACCAAACAAACCCAAAAGCAACAGAAAACTACCTACTTCACAAGCAAACATCCATACCTGTGCATACCTCAAGTATTTAATCTCACACACTTTTGCTTTCCTTCATATTTCATTTGTATGAGAAGGGAGCCATTTGCTGAACATAAAAGCTGAAACACATCACGGATCGATTCTTTACCAGACTCTGCACAGAGTCACTGTTAATACAAACGATGACAGCCCTGCAGAATAAGGAACAAACCGACAGGGTAGGTGTGTGTGCTGCAAAGACTTGGAGTGGAAGAAAACTGGACTATTCATGGATACAAAACGAGGCATCTGTTGTGGAAAAATAGAATTAAGATGGAGTTTTTCAGTATCAGAAGACTGCCAAGGCAAACTGGGAAAGGTTTCTGCTATAATTACCGCTTTCATTATAGTTTTCTGAAAACATGTGCTATTGGAAGATGGGACAATGAGCTAAACAGATTTGAAGATCAATCTTGTGTTAAAGCTGCAACTAATGCATCTGTTTAGATTTAGAGTCAAGTCAGCTTTAGAAGCAAAGAACAGTTACTTGTGACTGGGAAGAAAAGTTTGGAAATTAAAAACAAAAACTTAATTTCATTGCATGATATTGAGAAATAAATTTAAAATTTCAGGTTTTTTTATTACTGGAAGCCACTGGAGAGTGCAAAATGTGAGGAGGAACATAATGTAAAGATGGTAACTGATGACTTGTGCCACCTAGGAGCAAAAGTAATTTTCTGAGCTTCAAAGAGCTGTGGTGAAGCTGATTATGAGCAGCATGTGAATTGTAAAAAGATTGCTCATAATCGTTCATTGAAGGTATTTGCATGAATAAGGCTGATTGTTAGTAACACAGTAAAGCTCAGGTGGGTGTCAGAAAGATTACATGGAAGCACACTGCTGTAGAGAGAGCTTTGGAAGGAGCACATTTGAGGGCCTCAACACTGAAAGACTAGTTCAGATCATTGCATAAGAAACTGAGAAGAGGACAGGAAAAACAGTTTTAGAAGTTTTTAAATTGTTGTATTTACGTACTCATTTGCTGTTGCACCATAAGACTTTTTAAATAGTTGGAAGAGAGGAATCCTTATTTTAACAGTTGAAAACAGGAGATTATAACGTACTAGATTTTAAATAAATGTGGTTAAATACTATTCTGGAAAAGGAATAATGCTTTATTGTTTATTAATTTCCAAAAGAAGCTGCACGTCTTCCTCTTTGAAGAAGTATTGGTGATTACTCGAGCGATCACCCATAACGAGCAGCTCTGCTACCAGCTGTATAGGCAGCCAATTCCGGTGAGGGAGCTTGTGCTGGAAGACTTGCAAGATGGAGAGGTGCGACTGGGTGGATCCATACGTGGTGCGTTCAGCAACAATGAGAGAAGTACGGCTCTGTCTTTTTTACTGGCTTATATAGGATCATTATAACCGTGAGAAACCTGCCAATGAGACATCAGAATGTTTTCTCTAAAATTCACATTATCTGTATCCAACATCTTGATTTTTATTTCAGGCTGGTTTATTACGTTGCAGCTTCATTTTTTTCAGATTGATTCTCAAAGTTCACTGTATTGATAATGGGATTTCTCCACACATTCTGCTTCTGTACTGAACTGAGGAGAATATGTAGAATGTAGTGGGAAAACCACAGAATTATAAGCAAGTGTATTTTGAAATCTTAGTGAAGTGAATGGAGGAGATGAGGCAATCTCCAGCTGACACAAGGCAGAGTATTCAGTGAAGGTTCTGGAAATCTGCTTTGCAGAGAAATAGGGATTGAAGTAGTGTTGAAAGTATGGGAGAAGCGTTAATCCCGCTGATTCACTTAAAGCTTTATGGGTAGCTCATGCATGGCAGAATCAGAATTGTTTAATCCATCAGTAAGAAATTATTAGAAGTACTTGTGGTGAGCTGCATTCTTGCCCCACAAAACAAGGAGACACCCAGACTGTTCTCTGGTCTGACATGGTAGTGGCAGGAAAACACCTTAAGTCAAAGATTTTACAGATTCTGTTATTTCAATATACTGTTTGGTTATAAAAATCCATTCAGCCAAAGCATTCAGTGTTTTGATATGCATTGTTTCTTTCAGTCAAAAATTTCTTTAGAGTCAGCTTCAAAAACGGATCTCAAAGCCAGACGCACTCACTCCAAGCCAATGACTCCTTCAACAAACAACAGTGGCTTAACTGTATCCGCCAGGCCAAAGAGAAAGTTACGTGTGCAGGCAAAGCTGGGGTGCTGAACTCAGAGGCACATTTTCTTTTGTCACCAAATGGAAGCAGAGTACCCCAGGGAGAAACCACACTTGTTGAGAAAATGGACCAATCAGACTGTGAGTCAGACTGCAGCATGGACACCAGCGAGATCAGCATCGACTGTGAACGCATGGAACAGACAAACTCTTGTGAAAATGAAAAGCAAATAGAAACCAATGTCTGACAAAAACTTACAGTTCATGGAAGAAAATCTGTCTCTTACCTGTACAGTATTTGCATTCCACACATGGAACCATTTGGAGAAGCACTTTTAAAATATTTTTGTGATCATGTCAATGCAGCCCTTGTATTCGTACCTATGAGTGTAGTACTGTAACTGCGGATCTGTATAAGCTGGAATCTCTTGCAACTCGTGTCCTGTGATTATATTCCATAAACAGCTAAGGTGGATGAAAGAGGTACTTGACCAGTTATTCTCAATGCCCTGCTGTAAACAGAATCTCTATACTACTGTCTATAAGTGCATTACATAAAGAAGCTTTTTATAATTTTTAAAGTGCTTTATATGCCCTTTAATGGGGCAGCTGAAGATGTGGACTTAATATGGAGTTTCAGGATGGGGTATCAAGATGACACATTTTCATAATGGCATGGGAGGGAAAATGTAGTTTATTGAGGGGAAAAAAAAAAGAAAAACATCTTGCAATAAGCTGCCTGAACTCTTGTGGTATTAAATCAACAAGAACTGTCAACAGTGGGCTGTATTACCAGTAACTCTTTAGGGATTAATTTTTCAAAATGAAGCACTGTCTTAAAATCCAGCAACCAAACGTACTACAATCTGGTCAGTTAAAGTGGTCAGCATAGTGCTATGGTTTATTTATCATAGCATGTAATGCTAAAAATAATCAACTGAAAAAAACCCAAACCAAACCTGTACAGCCAGCACTGAATTAAAGGAAATGCTGAGAATACTGGGTATTTGTAAATAAGCTGATACTTTGCTTTCAGTGCCAGATATATTGATATACACGCACACAGATTTTATCCCAAACAGGATAAGAATGGAAAAAGCTTTTGCTTGTGAATAGGCCCTCTTCGGCATTTTGCACTCCACTGACCTCTACTGTTGGTTTTAAACACCACTAATGTTAAATCATTTAATTTTCTGTAAATGGTTGTTTACAATTACATGTAGTTGGTTTTTAAACTAAGTGATTATTTTATATAAATGGTGCTCTACAAATACCCTATGGGATTATGTAGAGGAAGTTTAAACAAAAAGGGAATTGCTTTTCCTCCAGGATGTATTACATCCTTTATATTTTTATCCAGTTTTGTTTTAAAAGAGTTTTTGTTGCATTTAATCTCATGCTGTAATTGGAAATGTTACTGTGTTTTCTGGTGGCTGATTTATTCTACTCATCATAATGAGAAGCAGATGAGTCACTTAAACGCAGTCTAAAACACTCAGTTCAACATCCTGTTACTTTTCAGGAATCCCTGGGTAATATTTTATTTCTTAGAATAAGAAAAGATTATGGCAGTGCCGTATGGCAAGCTATGAAAATGATATGTTAATAAATTTAAATGATCCTTGATATTACACAAGATAAACTGTGCAAAGTACTTGTACCAACAAAGGTAGAAAAACTGCTAAGTTATTGCCAAAAACAATTTCTTCTGTTCTACAAGTTTACAGAAAATTTACTGTGCCAGGTATCTTACATCTGTGTATGCTGGTGTGCATGGCAGAAATCAATGTGACAAGATGATAAACAATATAAACCAAGGGGGTTTTTAATTACATTTTTACCCTATAGAACAAATGTCTGTATTTATAGTTCTTCAAAAAAGTCAATTTTCTGTTTCAGGCTTTGTAATTTATTTCAACTGCTTCATTTGTAGAGCTGAATGAATGTGCCGTTGAAGGTGGAAGGGAGGAAGAATTTGCAGAAGGCATAGGAAAGCATATTAGATGATGATCCATTTTCATAAAACCCATTCAGCAAATAGTTTAAAAATACTGAAAAGCGTGTGAGTGTTCAGATAGAGAGGAAAGAATGAATGTCTGTGTTGACTTTTTCTTAATAACAGCCTTAAACTTTTCTGGAAGCATTTCAAATAAATTACATTAAACCATTTTGATTTTTATTTGGTTTGATTGTTTGTGCAAGAAGTGGACACAAAGATTTCAGAGGTGCACACAGTGATGCAGTTTCTCGCTCCCGATTCCCTGTGGGTCACATCTCTTCTCAATACAGATCATTCCAAAACATTGAGATGATGGATTTTGGGGCATGTACAAAGTTACCAACCAGCCAGTGAATCTCAGAAGATTGATTTCCATTTGTTTACTATCCCTTAGCAAACCATTTAGCATCATGTTCAACACAGCAAGGTGCAAGTGTTCCAGTTTTGCTTTGTAGTTGACATACACTTAGCTACTGATTTGATCTAAGAAAGCTTTTTTTTTTTTAAAATTATGTTAAGGAATAACTTCCAGTTTAAGAATACTAATACCACTCTGGATTTGATTAGCTTGTTCTGGTTCTAGCACTTTCAAACTGCCACTGCTTTTGAAAGAATGACTGTTGATTGTGACAGGGGGGGGGACAATAAAATGCACCAAAAAGGGTGGGTAAAATGATGAATAATGCAAAGTAAAGAGGAAAAGTAACATAAGTAAATACGTCAAAGTGATCATCATGGTTGGCAATCCTGGTGTCAGCAGAGTGCAGTCTGAGAAGTTGCAGCAGTGAACTGGCAGGCGCACCACAGCCATGCAGTACTCACAAGCCTCTGCATGCATCTAATCCAGAAAACTGCTTCTGATTTCTCAGGTCACCCACCATGGCTTATATAGTGCTTCCAGTTCAATGCTGTTTAATTTTTATATTGGAATGCTAAGGGATCTTAGAACACACGTGTCTCAGAGGGAAGAACAGTGCCCTGTGAAGAAGGTGAATGAGAACAGGTGAAAAAAGGCAAGAGGCACTGAAGAGCCTGATCTGTCAAGCACTGCTGAGATCACTGTGAGGGCACAGCAAAATAATGAGAGGACCGCAGATGCTGGATGAGTTCCAGCTCCTCAAAGTCTGAGGTATGAGTACTCTGGATCTCACCATCCGGGAGAAGAGTGAGTGATGAGGCATCTCGCTCTCAAGAGCAGGAAGTCAGCAGCCTGCTGTAGCTGCTTCGTACCTTTTTGACAAATCTTAGCAACTTGTTTGCTCTTTTATTCCTGGTGAGAACAGACAGTCAATGTAGTCTTGGCTTGTGGAAAGATCTGATGAACCAGAAGGAATAAAGGTAAAAGCACAGATTGTCTTGACTGAGAAAGAAAGGTAAGCAAAGAGAATGTTCTTGGAAGTCTTTGAACTACGTATGGGTCCTCTGAGCCTACAAAAGAAAATCTAACTGTCCATGGTCTTTGGTTCCCTAGATTTGGTCTGCAGCACTGAAAAGAACAATGCAAGGATGAAGACGTATCTCCTGGAACACAAAGGTCTGCTATGGGACACCAGGAGCACTTAGCGTCAAGCCTGTGAAGCCCAGTACCAGGAAATCAGTTGCCAGAATCTGGGTAAAGGATAGGCCCAAAGAACTCCAAGGTAGATCAAGTACTTCTCAGTGGTGACACCTATTCAGCTTTGCCTGCCTGAACCAGGGATATTGCCTTAGGAATGCTTCTGCAATAGTAGGAACCAGGTTTCCTGAAGTTTCACAGGCATTTCTAGAGTTTGAAAGATACATCACAACTTTTGGAAACCAGTTTAATGGATTGCTCTGTTCGAAAAAGTTGATGTTTTTGTGGTGACGCTGTCTGGCACTTAACAGTCGGTCTTGATTCCCAGGATCTGACAGAGCCAGAAACTGAGTTCTACAGATATGGAAGAAGTTTGGTTTTTTCCTTTGAATAGGTGGTTCCAGTTCCAGGAGGGACCATTCTTCCGTATTTAAAGGTTGCTCAGGAATACTGATTTTAAAATACTGAGATCTGTTCTACAGGTTGATGCTGCCACCTACCGGAAATAATTGCATCTTTTCACAGCTAATGTGGTTACACTAAATTTTAAATATTTTAAGATACTAAATGTGTTAACATTTTGAAAAATACAAGTAGATATTTTCAGACTTTCACCTGAGAATCACAGATTTGTTAGAAAGAAGTACTAGGTGAATTTCTGCTCCTAATCCCTGGCTTTACAAAGCCAAGTTGAGACTGCTTCCCCAGTTTGCCTCACCTTTTACTATCACAGACATATTTTCTCCATGGCTGGTAAGTGATACTAAAACTCTTTCCAAGTGTGTAAATTAGGTTTTGACTCTGAATTTTCTGGAAGTGCCTCTCTTTGCATGGTCTGTGAAGAAAGTTTAATCATACGGCTCGATCTTTGATCTGGCAGGTAAAATTTCATCAGCACAAAATTAGCACTTAAACATTTGACGAAATGCGATGTGTTTTGCATTGCTGCAGTAATTTCTGGAAAGGACAACAGTAATTTCTAGTTATTTAAATTAAACTGTAACAATACGCTTGGACTAAATAATATTTTGCATTTCTAAATTTGCTTTCAAAAAAGAATATTGAGGTAAAGTCTGGGTTTGCACCTGGGTTTGTTCCTTGAGCATGGAGCCTGATGCAGTCGTCCCTCACAAATGTCTTCTTTGTTGTGGCTGTTAATGTGATCTAAATGTGTATATCTGATGTATTACGTAGCATCTGATTTCAGAATCAAAGGCATCTGCAGCTGCTTTGTACTTGGGTGGGAAACCACTTGGTGCAAACCAGGGAGTCGTGGTTGAGTGCTTGGCAAACACCAGAAACCACAGAATCCAGAAACTAGAAAGACAGTAAGGTGACAGATTTTATAACCTCTGTTTTTACTTCAGCGTATTCAACTCATCTCTTCCTGTGGCGATTTTTCACTGAACCTTTGTTTTGTGACCTGGGATTCCTGGTACCTATTTTATACCTACCAGGATTTAAGATTCATAGTGGTACAGTGATCCAGAATTGCTGCATCATTTATCTTGTAGTAGTGAGTAATTTTTGTGATGCTCTCCCCTAGGCTTATGTTACTTAATACCTAAAATAATTTTGTACAAGTGCAAAGAAGTATCTTTTAAAAGCAGCTGGTAAAGGAGGAAAACTTTATGTTGTTTGGTAAATAAGCAAGACTTCAAACATTGTTTGGATTTGTTAAGATACACGCTTACGATGTTTCTATTTCTTGTTATTGAACACATGTAAATACACTGTAAACGTAAGCTTTAGTATGTTTTTCCAGTACTTGTAAGAGAAAGTGGCAGTACGCATACTGCTCGCAGTTACAGGGTAATTTTAGTAGGCAGTAGTTTCCCACTCTTGCTTTTTTTTGTAGTAGTTTGTTCAGTGCTTGTTGAATTACTGGAACAGCTCTAGAGTTGATCCATACCAAGTGGCCCCATTCCAGAATTACTGGAATACAAGATACGCAATTTAGACTCAGGGTTTCTTGTGAAGTCCTTGAAATCTGGCTGTCATACGGTTATTCACCGTCTGTGCACAGGTCTTATTCTAATGTGAGCGGTATGCCAATAGAGCTATACTACTTCAAGCAAGCAAGAAAATAAGTATGTTTAATAAAATTATGTTTTCCTAAGGAAAAAAAAGGTCATACATACACTTAGTGCATCTATACATATTAACTTAATAGCTACTGGAAGATCTAATTTTCTTTTGAAAATTCTTTCACCCTGCCCAAAGCATAGAGACACTGTTCACTAATTCATTTGGAATGACAATAAACAATATGGTTGGAAAGATCTACATTAAATAAATGTGAAGCCCGTTCCTGGAAGAAATTTGTCTTACCTAACTTTAAAACACCAGTTAAAGAAATCCCCCAGTGTCCTCAGAGAAGTTCTTCGTGTACTTAACTTCACCTTCTAGATAGTTTTTCCTAAAATTTAACCTAAATCTCCTTTGAATCAACTTAAATCTCATCCCTGTCACCAAGGACATAGAGAGTATTTCCGCTGCAACAACATTTTACATATTTGACAACTGCTGTTCTTTATCATCTCCCTTCTAGGCCAAACACCAAGCTTCCAGTCTTTCATACAATGGTTTAGATTCATGCAGCACAAAAGAATGATTAGCTATGTTCCCAGGAGTTACAGCACAGAAAAGTATGAGAAAAATGAGAGTGAGGACACCAGCTTAGCTCTGGAGTATTACTGCCTGTTTGTGAATGCAGGCAAGCTGGATCTAATCAGATCCAAACACCAAGCAAGTGAACGAGTTCTGTATTGAATACGTACACAGCCTTGCCAATTCAAACCTAAAGCAACGGGCTGGCATGTTTAAAGATGTCTAGTGGATCAACACCTACTTAAATAGATTGGTATTTCCATTTTTTTTTGTATATGGAAATTCTATTTGAGCAAAGTAAAGCACAGAAAAATTATTCTGGTATCAACTCATCTGTAAAATTCTCTTCACCACCACTGAATCCTCGCAGAGGCAGAACGTCAAATTCTCAGGGAGACAGCCTTGATTTAGCCATAGGTTGAACGCTGCATATGTGGGTTTTATTACCTCTGGATAATTGAACACCATGTTTCTGCAATTAGATAAATGTTTGGTGTTATGTTTCTGTAAATTATGTAAATTTAGTTATAGACACTAATTACCCTGTTTAAACTTGGCTGCTTCCCCAAAGACTTCTGAGAAGAAACTCATAGTTATTAGCTTATCTTCTTTAAACACCCTGGAGGCCATCAGTAGCACCAGACCATTTGTGAGTTGGTAGGTTACTTATATTTTCTGACTTACGGGTAATCTAAAAAGAGATCAATCAATAATAAAGGGTTAGGTTAAAATACCCGTTCCTTGCATAGGAAGAACGTTGCATTTAAGCTCAGTAGCTGCTTTTGAGATGACAATATAAATAGCCTCAAGATAATTGGTGTAACTAACTAATGAATAGATGCATTTGTTCAGCAGCTACAGCACTACTGTACTTTTATAGAAGAAAACAAATTGTGGGCCTTTAATGTTTTGCAAGTTACTTGTGAAACTAAACATCCAGTATCTGTGTTTCCCATTCAGTGATCCCTTCAGAATGAGTTATTTGCAGCAGGCACGTTTCAATTTAGTGCAAAGAAATGTCTTTGCTTTGGCTTTCACATATCCACACCCTTCTTTTACCAGAAGTCATAAGCCTTGCGGCATGGGTGGCAGAGGTGAGTTAATGCCAACCTTCTGATTTGATACTGGCCTCCAATACAGGTGCAGAGGGGACAACGCGAGGTAGCAAGACCTTAAAGTAGTGCAGAGGAATCCAAGAAAGCTTATCTGTGAATACCTGACAACTGTTTGGATGTGAAGAAACTTCATTATTTATTGTTTTGAAATACCAGGTTTTGCATTATATTTAAAGCCTTGATTTTCCTTAAAAGCTGATTTACATCCATGATCACAAGGGTTAAATGCATTCTCAGTATTTTTTTTAATTACAGAACAGACTGAACAATGATCTTGTGTCAGAGAAGTAATTTAAGTCAGCACCCTTCCACATTTTGCTGTATCACACTTAGGTCCATAAACAGAGCATTATATTTTCTTTGTAGGTAAAGAACATTTGTAACAGCTTCACATTATTGTTCAGCTCTGGTAGTGAAAGAAAAACCATGTTGAACATAACCAACCCAGCACACTACCTCATTAGTTTCCTTAGCAAATCTGCTGGAAAAACAGTTTCTGCATTAGCTTTGATCGCATCAAAACCGTTTATAGCACTTGGCTTCACTGCACTTGAAAAATGGTACCTTTTGGTATTTGAATAATGGATTATGTTACCTTCGGTTGATCTGTAAGTGTTTATCCCACTGATTAGACATTATAGTTTTATAGTTTTATTTTTGAAAAAGGTAAAATCGGGTAGATCACTGGCACAGGTTGTCCAGAGCAGCGGTGCAGGCCCCATCCCTGGAGATATTCAAGGCCAGGCTTGATGGGGCTGTGAGCAACCTGATCTGGTACCAATGTCCCTGCTACTGCAGGGGTTGGACTGGAGGAGCTTTAAAGGTCCCTTCTGACCCAACACAGTCTGTGATTCTAAATAGTTAATTACTATTGTTGAAGCTTGCTTGCAATCTGTAGGTTTACAGACCATGGAACAGTTAATAGCCACTGTCACTCAAGTACCCTTACTGTAGAATCTCTTTTGTCGTGATCCTACATGCACTTGATTAAACATCTAAGAGAGGATTAAAATCAATGAAGTTACACAATTAAACACGTCGGAGTCTTTGCAATAACACACAATGCCTTTGCAGTTTAAGGTTCTGTCCCCAAACATGGTAACAAACCATGCTGTTCGTATTTTTGACTGATTCAACAAGAACTGTCTCTCTTACGCTCTCTGTATGAAGTTGCCATTACTATTTTAACTGGAATTACTCCTTTAACAGAAGATGTTAGTCCAAAAACAGTAGTTTATCAGTGTTTGTACCCTCCCTCCACCCGCAACAAAGCAGGGAAGATGTCAATGGGGGGAAGCAGAGGTTATTTAGTGCTGTTCTAATTCATCATGAGACTACCTAAAAATTCTGTTGAACTATATTGAGATTTTTGCCTGTCCTTCATGGTTAACTTATTTTATTCTTTAAAGGCGTTAATTTTGTCATTTTGGCCAATGTCTTTAACACGACTTTGAGAGGAAGAACTAAGAGCTGGCACGCCTAGGGCACTGCTACTTTTTTGTTCTTGGGAGTCTGGCGAGATGACTTCGTAAGCACCCGGAACTTCACCCGCCCAAGCAACCGCCCGCAAGGCGCAAACAGCGGCACGGTACTGCCCTCAATGCTACCAGGGTGCGGGCCTGACCGGGCCGGGCATCCCGCGCACGCTTTCACGGCACCACCCTACACAGCCTCGGCCCCGCGAGAAGCGGCGACGGGGACCGGAACTTGCCCCGCCCAGCGCCTCCCTCGGCCACTCCGGGACCTCGCTTCAGGCCT
>NW_010185855.1:0-10401 GCF_000695765.1 Mesitornis unicolor | reverse complement strand
CCCCACATTCCAATATTTGCACAGAAAACAATCACAGAAAAAAAATATTATTCTGAGATTCTCAGCACTTTTCTGTCAGTTAATAACTTTGGATAAGAGCCTGCTTTAAGAGGGAAGAGCAGATCATAGTCACAAATAAATACATAAACTATTGATGCATATAACAAAACAACTGAAATAAAAGATAAAAACCAGTAGAAAATAGGGAATAAAGAACAGGTTCTACATAAATTAATCAAAATTTAAAGAACAGAGGAGACAAGGAAAAATCCATATTGTAAAATATGTGAGGCCTAATGTTTTGAGTACATTAGGAAAAGTTTTACATTCTAGTTATATTTCAATCATTAGATGAAATTAGAACTAGCTAGGAGCCAGATTTCAAAAAGTTGTTCCAAATTAGGAAATCCTTGTCAAACAAGGGTATTTCTCATTAGGCAAGACCTGACACCAAGAAAAACTGTTATCCATAAATAGAAAGAAATATAAAACTATGTCTGATTATGCAAATATTTGCAGAGAAGTGAAAAAAAAGACAGGGCTAGAACTGCTTACAAAGTGATTTGAACCACTCAGCTGAGTACAACTAAGCTCAATGAAATTTCATACAGTCAAGTGCAAGGTCACACATTCAGGAACAAAACCAGTACAGAGAACAAATCTATAGCATGGGAACTGCAGTGAGTGAGCATCCAGGAGGCACAGTAGACAACCAATTCTGCACAAGCTTCCAGCACTGCACTATCCAACAAGGCAAACATGTTCCCTTCTATACAAAGGGGATTCCCTCCCTGTTACTTTATTTCCGCATGCAGCAGCAATGTGCTTAATGCTAAGCTATTACATTCACTGTGCCTAATCATATTTTTAAGGTGTTGAAAAATTGACGAGTGTTGAGTCACAAAAAAATTAAAAACTCATTCTGTGCATCTTAGCAAAAGAAAACAAAGGTCATAGGATACAGTACATAAAAGCCTTCACGGAGGTAAATACCAAATGCTAATCACTTTGTCTGCTAGTGGAGCAGGAAACAGTAAGGACGAGCAGCAAGATGCTGCCCTCAACAGCATCTTTAAATATTACCATATTAGCTTTCTTGCAGTTTTCTGAAGGCTTACCTGTGCTCCAGGAGGTTGGATCTGTCAATATCAGTGACAGTGAAAGCTCTTCAGCCAATTGTTTGCAATGTTACCAGTCTCGCAAGTCTAAAGGTCTTTACCAGAAGTATATGCCTAACATCCTTTCCATTTACTGTTGGAATAGAACATCTTTCACCAACACTTAAAATAAATCTATTACAAGTTTTCCAATCACAGGACATTATTTATTAAATATTTTCTCTCTTTTGAATATTTCTGTCATTTTTATATTTTGAATGTAGACCATTATCAAGGATTATAGGATTGAGTTTTTTTTAAATATACTTTCAAAATCCTTCCAGTTGCTCTTAGCATTAATAAAGATAGATTTTTCAATGATATGTACAGGTTCCCCTAATATTGTCTTAGGCTTCCCCAAACCATCAACATTACTTTAATTTATGCTAATTGATGTAAATATCAGACATTTCATGATTAAACAGTAAAAACTTTGTTCCATGGCTGTTCTTGAGGAAGATATTATTATCTAACACATAAGAAGATGCTGAATGCTAGCTACTTCATCAAAGCCATGGAAAATCTGAGAAGCCACTGTAATCCAGAGTGGCATTTAAAAGGGTAAGCAAAGCTTACAAAAGTACAAGCCACTTCATTCCAGGATTTGGTATAGTATCAACAGCATCACAAAAGCAATACTGTCAAAAATGAAATTATGGTAACTTATGAAAGCTGGGACTTAAGTTTGAATGGAAACAATCCTTTTTCATTTTCATCCCTAAAAGTAATGCTGATTTCACATATGTTATGGTTTAAGGGTTACCAGCCTGGAAGGGAAGGACAGGTGGTGTATGGGTAGGACCCTCGGGAGTCAGAGATCAGTACTGTTCTCTCCCCTTTCCAGCCACAGTCTATAAAAAACCGAGGTTTTCGCGGGCTTTTCTTGGCTTTCCTGGGCTGCTTCCTGTCGCATCTCGGGACGGCTGGGCCTAGCTCCACGTGCTCGGCAGCATCCACCACCACCCGCTCCCGGCACCACTGCGGTCCCTGGTGACGAGTCACAGCAGTCGCAGCGGCCACGGGGCACTGCTCGGACACTTCCACTCGGGACTACTGGGATCGGGTTTTGTATATAGTTAAATATCCTTTGTCCCTTATTAATTCCCTTTTCCTTTCCCCTGTTGTTTTTCATTAAACTTGTTACAGTCTTAACTTCCAACCTTGTGCGGAGCATCTTTTTCTCTATTCCCTCTTTTTTAATCCTCCCTTGGGAGGGTAGGGGGCAACAGAGAGAAAATCCTGCTCCCTGGGCTTGCCCTGAGCCTTAAACAGAGACAACATATGTCCTCTTAACTGAGAAAGTAAAAACAGATATGAAATCTTCTAATTGTCAATGTCCTAAAGCTCTGACCTTCTTCTTTTGTTTTGTTTTAGTTTGTCCGGCTTTGTTAGGCACCAACCAGATGATGACAATTCCTCACCATGATAAACATGGTTTGGTCTTTTTCCACATTGCTGCAAAGCCAGAGAATTTTGCAACAGCAGAGTTCAAGTCCCCATCCCTCAGACTACTGGAGTGTTTTTATGAGAAAACAAAGTTCAAGTGCTTTCTGTGCCTTATTCAAAACAAGATCTGGAAGACATTTTTACAGCTCCACTGTTCAATGGGACCAGTATCTCTGGCCTGATGCATATTTAATTTCTATAGATTGAGAATGGACCACTGCAATGATCTAATTACCTTTATAACAGAGCCCATAACAGTTTCCAAATTCCAGCCTTGTTTCAATTAATACACATTTTAGAAAATACCAATGTTAAAAATGTAGTCAGCAATACTGCAGAATCTACTGCAATACTCACTGTGAAGCCTCCTTTCCCCTGGTCTGAATCTGCTTGTCTATAGCTCCCAGCCACTAGATCTTACCACTTTTAGCCAGACTAAAAAGCCTATTATCAGGGTTTGGTTCCCTGCATTTGTTCTGTTAGACCCTGATCAAGTCATTCCTTAACCTCATTTATGAGGCAGTGCAAAGATGAAGCTTGTTAGATTTTTCACTACACAACACATTTTCTACTCTTGTAATTAGTGCCATGGCTTTCTCTGAACTTACTCTAATTTATCCACATTAATTAATGAACCATAGACCTCAAACTGGACACAGTATTCAAGTAACAACTGCACTCATGCCAAATTCATGAAGATATGCCTATTGAATACATCTGTATTTATTCCTCCGAAGTTCATATAAGCTATTTAAGACACAGAATTGAACTGCAAACTTAGTGATCTGATGATCAATAGACTCCTCCAGTCAAATGTAATGTTTCCTGTCACCTAAAGTCTTTAAGGCTGCTATTCACATAGGATAAATGGCAACTCAGGCTCAGTTATCACTTCACAGAAATACATTTTTATCAATAAATATGGACAGCGTTTTATTTTTCCTGTACAGTTAATTGCACTGAAACACATTCAGCTTTCTGCCAGCTTTGATTGGGTAAGTGGCAGCAAAGGATATCACTACTGAATCCTCTTCCTTACTTAACAATGCTTCCGCCTTTCAATCCTCAGCAAACCATCAGCAGCTACTACATATTTTTTTAGGACACTGATAAGACGCTAAGTGCCACAGGGCTGAGAAAGGATGCCATCAAGAGTCCAAGAGGAATGCACCCTTTCAGCAATGAGTCTCATTTTACACTGACATCTTCACACCTTAGAATTAGCTACTCTTTGATACATGTAAACATGTGAAGTGTTCCTGGTTGATTACCCAACTTCCATTTCTGAATAAAAGTATCATGGACTAAGTGTAATCTTCACAGAAATCAGAGGATGTTACATTAACACTTTTAGCTTTATCAACCACTACTTCTAATTTCATCAAAAATACATCATGCAAGCTTGACATGGTCTCCTTTTCCTATAACTCATGTTGATTGGCACTAATTATAAAACACTTCTTTAATTCATTATTAATTAGGTTCCTTATTATTTTGCCCAGAAGTGATGTCAAGCTGACAGACGTGTAATTATCTAGGTCATGCCTTTTACCCTCTTTGAATGTTGGCACATTAGCCACTTTTGTGCTCTTTCTCCAGTATTTCAAAGCTAATAAAAAAATCAACATTAACTATCCAGGAAGCTCATTGGACAGTCCTGTTGAAAATAATTATCTGCGCACACCAATTTAAAAATGTCTAAATTTAGCAGCTACTAAAGAGCAACCCCTTGAGTACCTATTACTGGAAATTATTTCATCGACTTCCTATTATACAATTACATAATATATCAGATATATCTTTTCATTTTCCTATCTTTCTACATCACTTAACAATTTCACCACATTCCTCTCACATTAGACCAATACATCTGTTAAGACTCTTTCTGATTCTAAAGTAATTCAGTGCTTCTTATCAGCCTTAGTTATGCTCACTGTCGGTCTCATTTCCCTTTTATTTTCTTCATTTGCCTTAAGCCTTTTACAATATATGTATTACTTAATTTGTAGCTCTACTAGCTGTCCTCTGAACATAGGGATAAGTTTTTAATCCATGTGGCCTCCTTTAGCCCTGACTGTAAGCCAACAAGTAAAATTTCCATACAGCAAACCCAATCTTATTTATTTTTTTTAAATATCCAAACAAAAAACCAAACACCTTTTCCTTTTTAACCTGACTAAACACTCCCAAAAGACTCAGCTCATCATTATTTTCTGGTTTTTCTGAATGTCTGTGATTTGGCCTTTAAAACAGTCAGTCCACCTTTTCCCTGCCATTCAGGATTTTGTAGACCTCTATCATAACCCTAAACAGACTAAAAGAGTCCCAGACTACTCGACCCGACCTTCCTTCTACAGAAATATTCTTTGTCCTTCTCTAAGCTTTTCCCCATTCTAATATACCTTTTTTATTTTTTTAATAGGAGGACCAGAACTGTATGGAAAATAAAAGGTGTGGGTGAAAAAAAATACAGTTTAGACAGCAGGATAACCATGTTCTGTTTCATACTGTTCTTTTCACAGTAATTACTAATATAGACTTGATTTTGTGACAGTTACTGAGCTTTGAACTGATTTGTTAAAAAAATAGGAATATGATAACCCTAGACTCTCACTCCTGTCTGATTCAGCTCAGATAACAGATTCATAATTTTGTATGTGAAACAAAGTTCACATGCAACACTCAACATGTATTTGTCTACACCATATTTCAGTTGCTTGGAGGGGTCAGGGTGTTGCCCTGTTAATCTAAAAAACTCTTTTGGTAATTCTTCAGAATAACTTTCTCAGATTTGCCATCTCACTTTCCAGCCCTTTTTCCAGGCCTTCTATGAATAATTGGAACAGTGTTTTACTGACACAACTTTATTACATGCAAAGAAATCACAGTATTTTCTGGTTATGTTATCAGTAGCAGTTGGTGTGATTCAGGTACCAGGCCTTGCAGGGCTACCTCTCAGCCACATGTGAGCTTCCCAACCTCCAAAACCTTCACCATAAATCACTGCACGGTGCCTTCATTACACAAAAGGAATAATGGCATTCTATTATCTTAAAACCTAAAATTGAAAGCAACTTTATACTAACCAAGATGTCTACTCTTCATACCTACTCGATATGCTTTCCATATTTACTTATGTTAATAATATTCCATTATGCTACTGAAGAAGTAATCTTTTGTACAGTCTCACTACCCACACAAAGCACTCAAAAAACCCAACCAAACAACACTTCACAGTTGTTTATCAAAAGACACTAAAAGAAAATCCCTGTCCTTACTGTCTCAAGTCAGAGTTCAGGACATAATTTAATAGATTAGGTTAAGATTTAGGACTGTTAACATGAAATCTGCAGTACATATCAGTATTCTCCAATACAACGTTCCCTTTTTTACTACAAATAATGAACAGACGCTTACGGCTAATAATCTTGTTTCGTATCACCATTTGAGGTTTTCTGCTACATTTGCTGTTACCCCAATTTGTCTATAAATACATTTTTTGGTATCTAAAACACATTTCAAATTTTCTTTTGGCAGCTGACGCCCAAGAACCAGGTTTTACATTTTGTAAAGGCAAAAGAGTACTACACAGTAAAAGATTAAGGCACTTCCCTAGGTCTAATTAGGAACTGAATCATAGGTCTGCTATGAATTGCAGACTACTTAGAGAGGAGGGAGAAGATGAATCTTGTGCTCTTTTCTCCTTTTCTTAATCAACAGTTCCTTCCTGGAAGAAAAGATCCACCTTACTTGAAATTTTCTTGAAACTGACTCTTTCCTACAACAAATCAAAGTTTAGTAGAAGAATGCATAGGGCCAGAAAAATTCTTTAATTAATGCGTGTGTGTGTGTGTAAAGGAAAACAAATTTCAATCTTCAAAAGTTACTCATGCCAATGAAAGTCAGTGACTTCAATATTTAGACAAAGTTAGCACAAATGGAAATGACTTTGTCAAGACAGATCTTAAGTGAAGACTAGTGGAGCTTATGCCATATTTTACCAGGTTGCTACAGTATAAAGTCTCAAATATTACCTCTTAGATCTTTCTCCTACATTTGTCATTAGTCCAAAATAAAGAGATCTCATTTTAACTGTTAATGACTGTAGTGAAAGCAGTCCACATTCCTTGATTCATGCAACATTAAGAGAAAATCTAGCCAGATGGCTGCCTACTTAGATCACTTTAGTTTATGCTTCAGACCAAGTGACAGAGTTTCAGGAAGAACAGGCTTTTGAGTTAGGCACTCTTTAATTGAAGTAGGAGATAAGCATTAAAGGTTTATTTTGCTTTAAGATAAGCTTTAAGAGACAGCTCTATTGTAAGATAACCATTGCTTTGTCAAAGACCTAGTCCTTAATAAAGGCACTGGGGGGTGAGGGGAACAACAGAGATATGGAAGAGGGCAAGAATGAAAACGGGAAGAAAATTTAAAAAGGACAAAATACATTCAAGCCAAACGTTAAAAAGGGGGGGGAAATACCTACAGAGCTGCAGCTAGTTTTATAAATTCTGTAATGTTTAACTGTTATTTTCATTTCATGACTGGATTCACAATGCTGACACTGCTTAGGGATAAGAACTTTTTCTTGAACTCTAGCACTGATTAAAATTACATTGCCACTAGAAAAATCTGTGGATAGCACTTGTCCTGGCATACAGTTGCCAGTATGTCAATAAAAATGTGTGCACAGCAGAGGCTGATAGGGAAGACTTCTTATAGCAGGATGTTGTATCAGCAGAAGATGTATGGATAAATGCAGTTATGCATATTCTCACAGCATTTGCATTACACTAAGGGAAACTAACAGCCCCTTAAAAAAAAAAATGAAATAAGCTTTAAGGCAATGTTCCCAGTGCTCCATCACATTATTTCCATATTGCACAGATTACATTCCGGGTTCCTCTGTTACACTTCCATAATCTGTTCTTCCACATGGCATTTTTTGCTCTGTCAGCTCAACTTCTGACATTAGAATACTGAGGATTTTGGTTGGTGATGGATGACAATACAAACCTGGAACAATCAGTAATGACTGCCTAACATTCAGATGCAGAAAAGTAAGTTCCTGTAACTGTCAGTTAAATTCACTATATCTCAAACACATCTGAGCTCCATGAGCTTCTTTGCACATGGAAAAATTTATAATCATGTTCCGCTTGCAACCCCCCACAGCAATCAGTCAGTAGAAAACAGTTTGGGGTCTGGAAAGCCTGGAGTGAAAGCTGTCACTAGCTGGGCATCCAAGGCCTTCAAGGCGTATCTTGCTGCACATACTGTTAATACTGGAAAATGCTTGACAAAAGCAAAAGGACAATCATTCAAATCAGAGTGACATTTACAGCAATGATACACATCATGTTTTTAATTCAACTTTTCTTGCTCTACTATATTGCCTTTGATTATGAATACTGAACCTGCTATTCTTTAGCTACTCAAGTCCTGATGGACCTCTGGAGAGGGAGACACATTATAATTTGCACCATGAACTAAATTTATGACAAGATATGCTGCATTTTATTTGATACTTGCAACAGCACTAAATAAAAAGTGCAAGTATTACTGGCAGGTCAGAAAGTAAGAAGTATAGAGATATTATTTGCTGAATTGGAGAAGCCTGTCACAAGAGCAACTTCCAGAGCACATTCAGATGTCATACAGCTGAAAGAAGTTTTTAAAAAGGTGCGTTTGCATATTATGCCATAGTCACAGTAGTGCTTTGTGCTCATGTGAACAAACAGGACTTGCCTTGTAAATTCATTTTAGTTACTTTTTAATTAGGGGACATAAAGCTAACAAGTAATGTGAGGAAAAGGATGGATAGTCCCTATTTTTTTATCAAGTTTAAATACATACTGATTTTCACCACGAAAAGCTTAATGTGTGTGGCAGCAAAGAGAAAAGAGCCTATTTGGTTTTAGTAGGTAAAGGCAAGATACTGTCGTTACGCTACAGATCAATGTAGAATACCTCATATTTCCATAGTGAGAGAGTATAAACTATGGTTTGTACTGTGGTAATCAGAGTAAAAGACCATAGCTCCAGTCTTGGATTAGTCATCTACAAAGAACAAAATGGTGACTGATAAAATTTAAGTCTAAAAGTTTTATTCCATATTGTTTTCTAGTCTGAATGTGTTGCCTGAGAACTGTAATGCTGATTTGATACTGACATCTTTTAGTCTGTTCTCGCTTTAATACTTATGTGTTTTAGTCTGTCCCTAGAGATCCATTTTCATGTGTATCTGCTTGTGATCAGCACAGCAAATTTCCACTTTTCCTCCCTTTTTTCCCCCCTGAAGATCAACACTGGCCTTTCCACAGGTATGTGGATGGTGTGGCTAAAAGTGCAAGAATTCATATAAACAGCCATTCACAAGAAGATATACAAATGTAGCACACAGGAAATGATAAGGAGCAAAGTGTGAAGTTTTCCTATGAAGACCACCCCAGCAAAGTAGAGACCTTCTTTGTCTCACTGGTGTCAACAGCTTCACATATCACAAAGTACTTTAGGGAGAACATCCAAGAACAGCATTCCATAGTTGAGACCAGTGGGATGGGATTTGTCTGGGTCCTTGGCAGATGCCGTGCCAATTTAAACATTGTTAATTTATTATGAGCACGAGTGATCCAAGCAGATATATAATTCATAAGACAATCAAAGGCCCAAGGAAAAGGACAACATACGATCACTTGTTTAAAGTCTCTTTGCGGAGATGATTGCACCATGAGAGAACTGTGCCAGCCAAGATGGTCTACAAACTGGTAGAGCGCCAGATCAAAAAAAAAACAGATTTGTGCTTCAAGACAGGCTCTGCAAATTCAAGTAATTTATTTTTTTTTTTTATTTAGAGCATGAGATGGACTTACCAGAAGACCATTTATGATGTCACACTTATGCTCGATTGACATCATTTGCATAAGGTCAGATAAGCTGAACACAATTACTGGGGTTTATGAAAAGATCCTTTACCACCTTTGTGCATGGCTCTGGTACTACTTGAAACACAACATATATTAAGTCTTCTTGAACTTAGCCACTGCACTAACATTGCAAAACTAAAACCATCATAACAGCCATCTAGCCTCAGCCACTGGGTTTACAGTCAGCGCTCAGTAACCTATACTGAATTTGCAATGAATTTACAATGCATAACTCTTATATTACTTCCTAAATCTAGGTCATTATAAAGAATTAACTGAAGGCCAGTCAAATGATCACTGAAGCAAGGGAAAGGAGAAAAAGAGAGGGAAGTAGGAAGGAAGGGGAAGAGACAGAAAGGGAGGTTAAGTTTTTACAGGTGGAATGAATGAAAAAAGAGAAGGGGTGTACATTAATGTGAGTAATTGCAGTATAGCCTCTAAGCACACAACTTCTATAGACAGAATAGTTCAGACCTTGCTTTAAGCCTGACTGGTAGGTTCATCTTCATCTATAAATTGATACTAGCAACTTAAGCAGCTGTGGGCCCACATAATTTAGTTTAACTTTATACCACCACATGAATTTAACTGAACAGCAGGTTTAGAATCATGCCCTGTTAAACTCTGGCCAAACAGCAATTACCTCCTGGGACCATGTTCCATCACTAGCATTAAAAAAAAAACAGCCAAAACCAAAACAACAAACCAAGAATAACCGAAAAAGTCACTTAATGACAACAGATTAAAACACTCTCTAGAGCAAAGAGCAAAGCCTGGATCCTCCTTCTCCTTCCACATAAGTGAAATTAAGCAAGAAGGTAGATGATGTCCCACAGCCAGCCTCACACAGCCTGGGTAGTGTTACACAGAGG
>NW_010185854.1:0-1203 GCF_000695765.1 Mesitornis unicolor | reverse complement strand
GCAGATGTGGCCTCCCCAGGGCAGAGCAGAGCGGGAAGAGAACCCCTCTGCCCTCCAACCACCCCTTCTCCTCCACCCCACGATGGCCTTGGCCTTCTTGCCCACCAGGGCACATTGCTGCCTCATGGGCATCTGCTGCCACCAGCACCCCCAGCTCCTTTTCTGCCTTTCATCTCTCAGTAAGTCTCGAGGAGTGGGATCTCCTCTGGCTGACAGAATTAACTGCAAAGCTCCCCCGGAAGCATTAGGAATTTCTATGTATCATTAATAATATGACAGGGATCCAAACCTTTCAGTGTCCGGAAGAAAATCGGGTCGGAGAGGGGTCCCACTCCCTTGGCGTTGCGAGCCTGGATTCGAAAGTAGTAGACGGTGTCCAGGTTGAGGTCCAGGATCTGGTGGGTGAGGCGGTCGCCGCTGATGGACTCCATCACCCAGTCGTCGATCGGGGCGTTCTTGTCCAAAGTGTAGAAAAGGATGTAAGCTGAACAAACACAGGCCCTTCATTAGTGCCACAAGGAATTTTAACACGTTTCTGTTGTGAAATATGGATAAAATTTGGATTTCTTAAAAATCAGTGCTCTTATAGAACGTTAGGAGTTGGAAGGGACCATTTAGTCCAAGGCTTCATTTGGGAATGAAGAATTCAGAATTTTGATACCCGAGAGTACTACCGTAACTACTCACCATTGAATAAAACTTAAAAGCTTTAGATTTTTAAGAGAGCAGAAGTAACAGTGGTAGGCAACAATATTAATTTGTAGGAATTACCATTCCCAGAAATGGAATTTTGGGAAGAAAATACAAGTCTGTAAAAGCAAGGCTAGAGGTTTAGCACGCCCTGCAATGCCAGTTTCTGCCTAACTTTGGAGACACCTTTATTTTTTAACCCTAAAAGACTCCCCGGCCATTGATTTGTGCATTAAATACACAAAAACCTCACTCTAATTCTGGTTTTAACTCCTGTGATGCAGAAGTTGAGACCACTCGTGTCTTCTGGGCTTCACCTCTATGCCTGGACCCAAAGCTATGACGAAATTGGGGTATTTATTATTGCTATTGCCCTGTTTTTGGGAAAAAACATGCTTTTCAAAATTATTTCCACATGGATGAGCGGTGTTAGGAGGGAAATGATACGGTTTTGTGTTTCTTTTTCTTTTCTGAATGGTCTGGCTTGGAAGAGACCTTGGCTTTTTTTATATA
>NW_010185853.1:0-2668 GCF_000695765.1 Mesitornis unicolor | reverse complement strand
TGCCCAGGGAGGTGGTGAAGTCACCATCCCCGGTAGTATTTAAAAAGCGGGTAGACGAGGTACTTAAGGATATGGTTTAGTGGGTAGACAGGAACGGTTGGACATGATGATCTCCGAGGTCTTTTCCAACCGAGCAATTCTGTGATTCTGTGATGAGTACTGACTACAAACTTCTGTTCTGATTATGAAGAACTGATAATTAATCTCTGCAGTTTTCTAGTCTGTGTTATCCATAATATATTCTGCACTGTGCTCTCCAAGGTCATCTGTCAGAATGTAAAGTCTGAATCCATTAAAACTCTGACACAAGTCAAGATACTGTATCTGCTGCTTCTCCCCTATCCATAAAGCATGCCACAAAAAAAAATCAGACTCATCTCATGCAATGTGTTCTTTGCAGCACCATATGATCTGTCAGTCTTCATTTTCTCCCCATTATTTGATGCATTTAAGCATGCTTTTATTTATAGGTATTAGCAAATAGTTCCAGTGTTGTTCTGGGAACTGGAATTAGAAAGACAGGTCTAAAGTTTCCCAGTTTCTAATTTTCAGAAATAACTTAATCTTTCAATATTTTGTTAATGTTTACTCTTCTAACCAAGACTCTCAATAATGACCACTGAAGTTTTGAAGCTGAAGTTTGTTTAGCTGACTATGTATGAGCTATGACAACCCGGGTACGGATTTATCTCTGATATAGGGAAATTTTTTTTATTGTCTGTAGCCATATAACTCTCTCTTCCTCTCACCAAATTCAGATTAGCACTGTACATGAACTGTTTTCCCTCCAAACTTTTCCATATTGAAGAACAGAGATGGGGAATTGAAAAAAAAAGAGCTGATACAATACCTTCATAGATTCAAAAGACAAAAAATAAGTACATTTTCACTGCAAACTTACTTGGAATTTCTATAACAATATTATATGAAAATATTTATCTGAACTGAAAAGCCCTTTTTTGTCTTGGTAAAATCACTGAATGGAAATGCAAGCCAAAAAATACAGGGAAACAATGAGTAAAATGAAACATCATCAAACATCTTTCTTCCTTATACTTAGAGTGACTAGAAAAAGTGAGAAGTTCAGTGACTTGCCAAAGGTTGCTTCACATCAATGACAGAGTTTACGCTACTGGATCATTCTGCCTCATAGAAAGATAGATACGAGTTTTAGTGCATTATGCAAATTACATTTATTAAAATAAAAATATATTTACACCCAAACATAAGATCTTTTAAAGTTTTCATATGCAAGGTCTATTTTAAAGCTTTGAAAAGAGGAGTTAAAAAGTAAATGTCTTGAGCAAATCCAATCATCTTGTTCCAAGTAGGAGGAACCTGATTTTTTTTTCTTTCAATTGTTACCGAGCAGTGAATAAAAAAACAGCTTTAGAGGATTCCTCTACTGCTGCCATGACATTGTGCAATTGTCTGCATATGTTGGAGGCTTCATGAATGAAAATGGATATGATTATATAGAGTTGTATGGTTTGGAATCACCACCTTAAGAATTCTGTAATTTAGAAAGACCACCTTAAGATGACACAGGGATAAAGAAAGAGAAAGTATGACGATGCGGCAAGAGAATGACCCAGAAGTAAACCAACAGGAAGCGGAAGTAAACCAACCTGACCCGGATGTGGGCAGTGACACGTAAGATAGTAACCAATCATGTATTAGCTTAGGTAATATGGACACATATATGTAGCCAATAGAAATGCTTATGTAGTGTGACTAAGGGATTTTGGACCATAAAAGCGCAGCCTCTGATAAAATAAAAGTCTTTGATTTATAACTCTTATAGAGTTGTCTCGGAGTCCTGTGGTCGTCTTGCATGCATACACTCTCACAAGAGCAGCATAGAATGAATGACCTGCTTTTTTTTTCATCTCAAAGCATGAAATGAAGTTTTACGAATGAAAAAAAGAGAATGTTTTCTTTATAAAGAATACTTACAGCAAACATGTGTAATGATTCATATTTAGTATCCTGTCTAGTTTTAGAAGGTACTGTAATTAAAAATAAATTAATGCCAATGATTTCTAATTCATGGTATGAGCCTAACAGAGCATAGCAACTGTTACAGTTCATAGACAATTGTTAACTGTCAGAAGATAACATTCTCTTCAATGAGATAAGCTTTGCAATATTAAAACCAAAGTTAGAAGAACGTAAAAAAGCTTCCAAATATTAATGAAGCAACTAGACTTTTATTACTTTAATTCTTTTGCATATAATTGTATGCACATATATATGTATCTATATGCATGCACATATATGTACTGTATATAACCAGCAGTACTCTGGATACCCAGTCCCCTGAGTGCAAAGACAGGGATGGAAAGCACAGTGAAGCCCCCATAATCCATGAAGAGGTGGTTAGCGAGCTGCTACTATATACAAAAGTCTATGAGACCAGATGGGATCCACCCCAGGGTCCTGAGGGAGCTGGCAGAAGTGCTCACCAAGCCGCTTTCCATCATTTATCCACAGTCCTGGCTAACTGAGGAGGTCCCAGTCGACTGGAGGCTTGCAAATGTGACGCCCATCTACAAGAAGAGCTGGAAGGAGGACCCGGGGAACTACAGACCTGACAGTCTGACCTTGGTGCCAGGGAAGGTGATGAAACAAAACATTCTGAGTGACATCACATGGCACATGCAGGACA
>NW_010185852.1:0-1849 GCF_000695765.1 Mesitornis unicolor | reverse complement strand
GAGAGAACGACAAGTCGACAAGCATCCTGTCTGCACCTGAGAGTTCTGCGCTGGCGGAATCCAAACAACGGCGACATAGCCCCCATGGGGGGGGCTACGATGGCTTTGTGTGATCTTGATTTTAGGGCTTGTCATTATAGGACAGGCAGAATCAGAGCACCATCACCATCAGCCATTCAGGTGGGTCCTACGAGACCCTACAAGCAGTGGTAAAGTGATAAAGGAAAACATAACAGCAGGTGCCCCGACTTTTATGGTGAAAATTGGTGACTTATTCCCCCAAGTGGAAGGACCCAAATCTAAATCATTATAGGGAACATATTGGTGCCCCAGTTCAAACCTTGATAGGACCAATTGCAATGATCGTGATAGCATTGATCTTTGGACCCTGTATATTGAAAAGGCTTGTGTCGTTTGTTAAGAGTCAACTAGAGAAAGTTGACATCATGTTGATAAAGCGCCAACAAATGCTCTAAGAATGTTTTGTTCAGAATTTCCTTTTGCTATTCCCAGTTATATCCCGTTACTCCCAGTTATCCCCCAACTACCTCTTGCTTAGTGTGCCTTATGTTTCTTATCCAAGTTTGTGATGTATATCTTAAAAATGTTACAAAGCATAGAATAAGAATATGCATTTAACATGTTATGATATATATATTCCTTAAAGGTTGTTATATTTAGCCAATTTAATTATGCATAGGGAGGGGGGAAATGTAGGTAGTTAAGGTCTGGCGGCCGGAAGATACCGCGCTGTACGGAAAGCATAGGGCCCCTCTCCTGATAGCCAATAGCGTTTAGTTTATGATGTAAGCAGATGGAAGTGATGTTGTAAATTCAAGCTATATAATGTCGTGTCACCTACCAATAAACGCCATTTGCCGTCCACCACATTGGTGTCTGTGAGCTGATGGCCCGCGCAGGCCCAAGGGTGGGGTCGCCGAGCCGTTCCTGAACCAGGTCGCCACACCTCCGAAGGCAACAAAGAGGAGCTCTCCATTAGACTTCACAGAAGCTAAATAACTATGGAATTGTAGTCCAAACCTCTCAGGATTAATTTCCGAAGGAACTCCTCCACTGGAGTTGTTCCAAGGCTGAAATAAATCTCACAGGGCACTGAATGGGTTTTTACTAGTAGGTAAAAATTATTGTGCTATATAGAACACACATTTTTGGGTCAGCAAAATGAAATAGTGAATTTAAGTTCAAGAATAGCAAAACATACTGTTTGCAAAAATGATCGATACAAAAAATCATTCATCTGTAACTCAATCAAATTTATCTAGAGTTTTTAATTTCATAAATGTTGACATTTTCTCTTTTTTCCCCCCAGATTTATGATTAAAATAGGAAGGAAATATTGTAATAGGCTGTGGGATTGAAGATTTAGATTTGTCTTTCATCTAGCATTATTCTTAATATTCTGAATTGCTTTCCTACATCTTTTAATCTCAGTTGAAAGCTTTGTCAACACCACTTAATCTTTCTTGCAGTTTTATCATTTTGAAACTATGCTTCTTCATTTAGTCTTTTCATTTTCATTTCCACAACTGAGTACTACAAAATTTTTTCATTTGGTAACGTTCACTTTTTCAACTAATGTGAGCTGGCTTTGCTCCGCTGGTACATGACCTCAGGAACTGCTCCTAATAGCTAGAAAATAAATACTGCATATATATACAGAGCTACAGGAACAACTGAGTAGATGCATGTGATTTTCCCCACAAAATTGCAGCAATGTTTAAACTGTGGTCTCTCAATATTGTTTAATTCTGTAAAAGGTCTTGAATATACAATTCTCAGAAATAGGCTGTCCTAGCCAAAATAGTTACCGAGGCGAAGAGCTCCTGAG
>NW_010185851.1:0-6987 GCF_000695765.1 Mesitornis unicolor | reverse complement strand
GATCATTGATAAAGATGTTAATCAGGACTGGGCCCATTTGATGATGCTGAGACATTTACTGACTTTTTTTTATTAAGAAAAAGTTAGCAATAAGATCTGTGTTGGTTTTATTAGAGGAGAAGACAGTAAAAGTCATATTTCCTTGAATTGTATTGTTATTATTTAAAGAGCTTACAAATAATGTTATTCTGAATATTTTATCTTCTCTTTACTTTCATAAAATAGGAAGTTATTTTGCTTTAACCAGCTGCATTTTCTCCTGCAAAAGGGATTCTGGTCAAGTGCAGATTATGTACTTTAATATTTATCAGTGATCTGTATACTGTGCTGTCTTAACATGAGCAAAACTGTAGTTTTGTCCGTCTCTCAATGCACTCTGACTATAGGTGAGGCATATCAGAAATTTTCTCACACTTCTGACCATTACTGTTCTCACAAATAAAGATTTTAATGCCTATCAGACTTGGAGGAATTTCTATTTCATGGAGACCTGAATGAATTTCTATTTATTTTTGAAGCTATTTGAGTGTTTTATTTGTTTGTATTTTTTTTTCCAAAATGTGAGTGACACCTTGTACCATTAGTTTACAGACAGTGATGTGATGGAGACATTTCGTAACATACTTCCTGTAATGAGTTTGTGGCTCTCCCTGTAAAGGCGTTCTGGTAATAAGTGATTCTTTTCCTGTGGAGCTCAAGGAAGGAAGACAAGATGTTCAGCTCTGAAAACAGATATTAGTCAGTCATTTTTCCTGAAAAATCAACCAAATTTAAACCCCAAACCCAACAAAACTTCTTTGTTAGTAGCTGAAGCTCTTTTGTCCTCTGTTAGTGACCCGCAGAGCACTGACACTGCTGTTCTTTGCATCAGGATCTCTCGTCCTGGTCTGGTGCTCAGGTCCCCTTTGCATCTTATCCAATGGTCTACTTTCCTTTTGCAGTCCATTGGCCTGGCTGACTTTTCTGAGGCAAAAATGCTGTTGATGTTCATACAGTTCATCTTTCAAGCAGCAGATGTCTGCTCAAAGTGCATATTCCATTACACTAACATTAATCTTCCTTGTTTGTGTATTTTATTTTCGCAGCTTCTCTTTCCTCTTTAGTAAAGGTTGCTAGTGGTTATGATAATCTTGCTGTTTAGTTTCATTTATTAGCTGATGCAAGGCTAACAATATATGGATTTAAAAAAAATAATATAGCTGTTATCCTTGAGACTATTATAAGCTGAGTGACTTCTTCAGTTTGTAATTCACATTTTTAGTTTAATTTTCCAGTTAAAAAACATATTTTCATTTTTATAATGTACTGTTTTTTGGAAAATTTTAATTTCCTGGTATTTTCTCATAATTAAACTCACTGTGCGCACTGTGTAACTTAAAGGGCACTAATAAGCAGAACCACACAAATCGTTTCAAGTCACTGCCCTGTAAAGCGGACATGTTGAATGTAGTGTGCTGAAAGAAAACATAAGAGAAACAGCGAAGTCCAGTGGGGAAAATTGTTGTATTGAGTGTTGTGGTTATGGTCCTACCTCACGAACAAAGTCTGCTGAGACTGTGATGTCTCAGCAGAGACATCTGGAAATGTGAATTTCCTTTCAGGCTGAAACCCTTTTCTGAAAGTCAGTCACAGTGAAGTTTTGGGGCATGGTGCACAAGGCCATTTCTACACCAGGTTTCCTTTTCTTTCCTTTTCACTTTTCTCTCGTTGTAGGAAGTGGTGAAAGGGGCTTCAGCCTGGCAGTGACAGAGCGGCCAAGGTCCCACAGGCCTGGAGTTTGGGATGCAGAAAGCAAAGCCTTGCCTCACCTGAGCACAGAAGTGCAGCAGAAGTTGGTTTGCAGATGAGGTGCAAGGGTAAAAAGGGGCAGGTACAGGATCAGCAGTATTAATAAATGAGTATTATCAGCATCTAGCTAGATCCCATACATTGGAAAAGATCTTGTTTTACCTTGGTGACAGCCCCAACAATTTGGGGCTAGGCAGCTACTGCCATCTCCATGAAATTTCCCCTTCTCTGCTTTGCTGAGTGGATCTCAGGTGTTTAATGAGCAGATGAAACCCAAGGTTTGCCATGGTCCTACACTGCTCACAGGAACTCTTTTCCTTTGCCTGCTAGAGCTGCTCCTGCTGCTGCACAAAGCTGGCAGTAGAGCCCAGCCAGTTGTGCGGGAATGGGAAATAGTATTCTGTGATTGATCTGAAAGGCAAGGGAGGAATCAGTGTAGCTGTGTGGGCTCAGCTGTTTGCTATTTGCAGTGTGAGACTGTGATCAGGAGACTTTTTTTGCGACTTGGGTGCCTTAAGCAAACCCAGTGAATTGAATGTACCATGTTAGCTCAGGCTGTCATCCCTCAGTTTCTGTGATTTGCTTAAGTAAGGACAGTGCTTGTAATGTTTCATTTTGTTCCCTAAAACCCCACTGAAAGCTCAAAGTTTTGTGATCGAGCTGTGACTGCTACTATGCTTCTTTCTCCTCTCCCTCCCAATTAACTTGTGACTTGTTAATTTTAAGGTCATTTGATGAAAAGATAGAAGTTTCAAAAATAATGACTTCCCATTAGCTCCATGAAAGTAAGCGGCTGGTCAGAGAAGATGAGGGCCCCATGATGGTAAAAGCTTTGGAAAATCTGTAGAGAGCACAGAGATGTGAAAAGCCTTGGGTCAAAACTTTCTGGAAACCAGGCTTCCTAGCTTTATCTGCTAATGGCTCTCTGCCTTGCATCTTAAAAGCACCAAATTTGTAATGGCAGAATGAGAGCTATTGCTATCATTTGGTTTACGTGAGGAAATTTTTCATACAAATTATGCATGAATAGGTTTATGGTCCAATTTGAGTTAAGTCTCTGGCTCTTGAATACTCTGCTCAGCCTGAAAGCTTGATGATTTGTAGGAGTTTGACACCACCACCAAACTTTCTGATTTATGAGAACATTAAATGTTAAAACATTCTTCTTCTCTTTATAATTGGCAATCCTGGGTCTCTTGTGGGGAAGGCCTATTTCACATTAAAATAAAATAAAATTAAATGTCAAAGTTACATTGAGGATGGCAAGGATTTTTTTTCTGCTTAATTAACCATAACATTGTTTTTACACTTAAAGATTACTCGTTTCCCTTTCTACCTTCTACAGATATGCCTGTATGAACCTGCAGTTTTTATTCCTCAATTTATATTCCAGATTGTTGCATCTCACAGAAACTTTCTAAGAAAAGCCCAGGGAAATAAAAGTTGTTGAAGGTCTTACAGCCACTCCACTGAAGTATTTTAATCTCTTTGTTGCTGTATGGATGCAAACCTACAGATACTTCCACTTACCCAGGTTTGTTCTGGGCAATATAAATGGCTGCTTTTGATAAATGGGACCTGTCTTTGCAGAGACCAAGAGACCAAGTATTTTAGGTCTCATGTGATTATGGTTTCCTCTTTGATTTCTGCTTGTATTAGCCTAATCCAAAGTTGAGTGAAGGAGATAAGTCTTCCTTCAAGCGGCACTGGAAGAAACATGTAGATAGACCTGTTAGAAAGATTTGGGCAGTTTGTTTTTGTCAAAACTGAAATGACTTTGTGGTTTCTTTTGGGAGAAAGGAGGGGCCAAGAAAAAGACACTTTTCTCTCTGGTTGTGATGGATATAGCCAGAGAGAGAGTGAGTATCCAGCCCTGGCCCCCAGCCAGGCAGAACAGCCTTGAATCTCTTGCCCCATGCTGTATACAAGTGCCCAAAGTATACAAAGTCCCTTTTTTTTTTTGTCAGTGAGTACTCAGAAGGTAGTTTTCTTCATTAATATAGAGAGACATTAAATAAAGTCACTGTTTTCCAATCGATCGAACTGGTGCATATGGAATCTCTCATCTGGCTGTTCTCCTTTGGGGAGCTCCTACAGCACTGTATGACTGCAATGGGATAACCATCATACCCTAAGTGGTAAAGAAAACATCCTTTTCACAGGAATCTTGGTCTAAAAGTGAACAAGGAGTTTAACTGGCCTTTAGGGGTGAATTTCAGTGGTGGTTTGTATCAAATATCAGCTTCCATACTTTTTCCTTTTCTGGTGCTATGCATACCTTCTTTGGTTAGGCTGTCATTGAGAAATCCCTGCTTGATTATCTTTATAGATGCATAGCTTGAGTTGCTTTCCTGGGTATTTTTAAATCTACTCCTTTCCTCCTTCTAGACTCCAAATAATAATTTCTTGTATAATTATCTGGTGAGTGAATTTTCAGAAATGTATTCTGTTCAAGCTGTCAGGTAGCAACACAGCATTTGCATTATAAGCAAACATTAGCTCTGGAGGTAAAATATGGAATGTGTATGCGTGTGCAATGTATAAATGTGTGTGTCCATACACATGTAAAGAAAAACCTCTATTTGTGTGTATATATCTTCATATATGAATATGTGTGTGCACATACAAGTATGTAGGCATGTTCCATTGCTGTCAGTGGGAAAAGAGAAGAGTTATGAAAAAATGAATCTATGTAATGAGAATATAACAAAAAATATTCTAAAGATCAGGTAGTTCTATGGTGAAAAGTCTTAAAGTTTTAAGAGGATGTTTTTTTTTTGGGAAAAACCCTCATTACAACTGCCCTCTTTTGCGGTTGCTGTCCTGTGCAAACAGACTGCAGAGCATTTTGGAAAAGAGACACCAGTAGCAAAGGCCTGTTTTCAAGAAAACGGTTTAGAGCAAAGAGAAAATGCATTGAAATGTAATAAAATGCATTGAAATGTAGCATAATATGGTTCTAACTGAATTTAAAAAGGGCATATTTCAGTTAGGCTCACATTGAGCCAAACACATTATCTGTTGTGCTAGCTGGATATAAGAGGGCTTCTGCAAGAATGGAAAACATGTGGTTGTCCTTGCTTATGGTGTAAACATCGTGTGTGTTGTCAGGTCACAGCAGTCACCCACCAGTCAAAGAGTCATATCAAGTCTTGACCACTGTTAAGGATGGAATAAATTTATAGCAGGTCTGTGAAGGGACAATATCAAAGCTGTTGAAACACCGAAATAGCAACTCCGACGGTAATAGGCTGGCCGAGGGAAGAGTTGGTCTTCTGCTCCTGGTAATAGCATGTCTGAGCAATACATGATGTTGAGAAATTACTAATACTCCATCAACCTTCAGTGAATTAGTGTCGGACGCTGTATGAATGACAAAGGATAAGATCTCAGCCATTAACAGGGAAGAACAGAAGGGAGACTTCTTGACTAATTTGGTATTTTAAAATCAGTCTGGCTTGAGAAACAGTACTGCTGTAATGCCACAGTAAGTTACCCATAGTCAAAATACTGAGGCTTTCTCAGACCCAGTATTACTGAATATTTTCATCAGTTAGGGTAGAGATGACAGGGGTAGAGAGCATCCTTATTAAATGCACAGATGACAGTAATCCACAAGGGACCTCCAGAATATTTTAAGGGAAGACATGAATTCTAAATGACAGATTGAAGCTACTATAAAAAAAAAAAAATAAAAAAGAGGCTATGCAATAATGACAAGACAAGACACAGGTAGATAGGAGTAATCAATCGTGCAAATCCAGGATGATTAAGTCCTGTGAAAAATGTGTGAAGGGGAATGTTGTAGAGTTACAAAAACGAAAGAAAAGATTATTCTAGGATGCATAAATGTGAAGTAATTTGTTGCTCAGATAATGTCAAACTACTCATCTAGGTTGATTTGCACAGTTTGAGTACTGCAATTCAAGGAAGATGTGGACCAACTGAAGATAGTTCATGAAAGAGCAAAGGGAAAGATCAGACATTCAAAGACACAACTGAATGAACAGCAGCTTCTTGGCCTAGAGGAAAGGTGACATGGTAGGGATGCAGCATTTTGCAGACATGAAACTTAATACCTCTAAAGTTGGAAGGGACTTGTCAAGTAATACAGCCAATGAATATTTCTAGCCAGTATGTGAGCAACTGAGGCATGTGCATTTGAAGTAACAAGAGTGAATGAAGAGTAGTTAGTTTCAGGCTTTAAAATTATTTCTTTAAACTTGGCTCACTTAAATATAAAACTAGAAAATTAACTTGGCTTCCTGGGTAAACATCGGTCATCCTGATGAACATATGCAATGATGTCTGGATAACAAAAGAGAGAGCATTATCAATGTGATGCTTAATTGAGCTAAATCCACATGTGATCATTCCTGTTATAGTGAAGTACTGTAGCATTTTGATGAAGTATGACAATTAGAAGATTCTGAAAATATTTCATTGCGTTGCTGCTTCTTCTCTAACTTATGTTAACAGGGATGAGGAAATGCTCTATTGAAATTCATGGTGCTAGACAGCTGTTGAACATAATTTGTCATTCCAATATTAAGGCAGGGTCATGTTTCTTTGATTTTCTTTTTAATAAATTTTTATCATTATAAGTGAATGAGCAAAGCTTAAAAAGCACCCCAAAACAGCTAAGGAGGACCAAGTGTCTAACTGGTGGTCACAGGGAAGGTCTTCCTTGTACAAATCTGGAAAAGAAATAGGTGTAGCCTTTGTATTAAACCATCATTTGCCAGTGAAGTTTCTTATCAAAGGAGGGGTATACAGGTTGTAGCTCCATTTAATGCCAGTTTTATCTGTCCCAATTTATCTATGGCTTTAGGAAAACCTGTTGCAAATTTGGCCAGCCCAGATAAGTTAATGGGGGATGTCCTACAGTGGTAGCAGCCAATTTATCCAGGAAGAGAGGGGTCAAGCTAGCATGCTCATCCATTCTCATGCTTTAAATATTCTTGCTTTTTTTTTTTTAATTGAAAGTTGGTGAACAATTAAAGTAAGGGGAGCAAATGAAGTCCACAGTTATTTTACATTTGTTATTTTACAGTTATTTTACAGGTTCTTTTCTGGGTGTGATCTGGATTCTTTGGTCTCTTCTAACTCTGTCTATGGTGGATGGAGATGGAGGGTGTAGCCCTGGGCTAAAACCAGCACCTGTTTCTAGGATTTTATTTTATTTTATTTTATTTTATT
>NW_010185850.1:0-3543 GCF_000695765.1 Mesitornis unicolor | reverse complement strand
TACAAATATGTACAAATATATATATAAAAACCTGCTCTCTCCCTCCCCCCAATGACTTATACGACACCAGAGGCTCTGCGGAGCAGGGCACTGGAAAAGTCCCAGACTGAACTCAGCAGCAAGTAGGAGCAGGATGCAGAACACACGAATCAGGATCAGAGGCAGACGAACTAGGAGGGTTCTGCTCAGACTTTGGTCATTGAAGGAGTCAAGACAAAAGGAAAGATCCAAGATGGAAGGGTTGAGACCCTCATGATCCCTCACCTTTATACTGAGTATGACGTATGTGGGATGGAATACCTCATTGGTCAGTTTTGGGTCCACTCCTCCCCATAGGTGCAGGTACAACACCCATGGTGAGACAGTGGCCTTGTCATTTTCACTTGTAGAAGTACACACTGTCTGGAAAAAAATGCTGTTAGTTTCAGCAAGTACAGCCACTTAGAAGAGGCTGAGCTGAAAAGTAAAATAGCTAATAGAAAACTAGTTCTCTTTAGCTCAGACCAGGACAATACTCAAAAATCTTTTAGTCATAGGCATGTGAAAAAGAAAAGAAGTCTAGAGACAGCTGCTCTGGAGCATCTAGTTCACCTTGAGCACTATGTAGCTATTAAATCTGTAATGAATAAAATACACATCTAATCCTCTACATAGGCCTGTAGCCATAGCATGAAAGAGAAATCCTATCAGCCATTGTAAAAACAAGTATCTTCTTTGTCCCATAAAAATAGGCTAGATCAACTCCCAGCTGTGCCTGGTTGTGCCGTACTTGCTCATCCTTTGCAATTAAGACAAAGTGGAAGCTGAGGGCACACTCTTGCTGTCTCGTAAGTATTTAATGTCACAAAGCACACATGGGGCCTACTTAATTGTTTTTTATATTCGGCCTATAAATGGTTAAATCTGTGTTACGGGCTTACAAACAGAAGGAAATACTGAATGTGTAAGGAAAGTTTGCTATCTTTTCTTTGTGTAAGCTGGAAAAGTTGGGGATGTGTTACTTGCAACCTCACTCAATTAGAGCAATGAAAATTATTATTTCCAATTCAACACATGTTATTCTTACAGGTTACTTTTTAAGGTATTTTCAATTCTCATAATTTCTTTCTCTTCTTCTGAAGGTGATATATTCAGCACAGACTAGCAAAATGTCATTTGCAGAATGACATGTAGACTGCAGAATGCAGAGAGGAAAAGGTGAAAAACTGACAGTGACGTTTTGAATGACAGTAGAAGTTTTGTCCACATAAGCATTGCAGAAGCTCATCTGTAAATCCAGGCACATTCTCATATGCCTGTTTCTGTTTTCTCTTATTCTCAGGCTGTGGACTGTGCAGGGCAAGGACTGTGTTTTTATTCTCTGTCTGTACAGTGCCAATAATTACTTCTATTACTACAAAATTATGCCCTTGATAATAACTGCACTAAAAATAATAAAAACAGCCATCACAACAGCAGTACTTAGACATGTCAAATGTGAAAAGTCTAATGCTATACTGCTAAAACAGCTTCCGCCACCACTGGAAACTGCCTGGAAGGAACCGGATTGGGAGGACTGACACAGCTGTGGGAAGTATTCAGTGACCAGGAACAGAGACCTCAGGGTAGTGAATACATCATTTCCAGCAGTATTTAAATTATAATTTTATATTAGCAGTAGGTTCGAAATACAGTGTTAATCTCTTCTCTACAGGTATAGAAAAGAGCCAGCCTTTCTGTTCCTCTCCGTTTACTTAGTCACCATCAGCGCTAAGAGCTTCACAAACTCCTGAAAACTGCCCAGAATAGCCTCTGCGCCTCCGGAGAGCTGTCTCCTGTTTTGCAGTAGTTTGACATAAATAAGCACTGCCATCTCTCGGCGGAGCCGTGGTACTGCACAGCAGCTTCTGCAAGTGGAAAATTTCTTTTTCTGCAAGTGTCTTTCTCTCAAAGGAAGTGCCTGTGACTAAACACCAGATTTCACTTTTTCCAACACCATTTTATGATTATTTCCTCATTATGAAAATCCTGTTTTCCTGAACCAAGCAGGATTTAAGCGGCAGGAAAGAGATTGTTTTAATATTTGCAACCTTAAAACTCCTTTTCATTCCTGATTACTGTGTTTCTAGCTTTTCCTTAGAGACAGAATGCTGGAAACTTTTCCTCTGCTTTTGTTTTTTACTTCTCTGGGCCTTCTGTGGTGCTGCTCCAGCCATTCAGACAAGCACAGGGCAGTACGCACTGAAACATCTCTAAGTGCACATACTGTGATTTTGGATGGTTGACATTTGCTGCTTGGCATGGGAAGCCTGCCACTCCATTCAGAACTCCGCTCCCACTTACACGTCGATTATCATTGAAGGAGACATACTGATGGTCTTGGTGCTACTGCTTGTCACAGGATCGCACCAAAATGGCTACACGCACACAAATAATGAACTCAAACAAGCTTTAATCTGCAACTGAAATTAAGCAGACAAAACTTCATTCACCAAAATGACATTCCACTGACATTCAACAAATACAGGTTTGATATGCTGGTTGGGAATATTACCAGACACGGCTGAGTTAAGAATTCTTAAGTTTTTGGCCAAATGATCCAAAATGTGCACTCACCAGAAAAGGGAGGGCTCTCAATCTCGAGAAGTTACCTTAAGTGGTGTACAAACATAAGAGAAGAGTCCCCGACTGCAGACCCGCTGCTCCGAGGAGGACCAACTCAAATTATACCTGGTCGAATCTGATCTGTGGTCAATACATGGTCGTGTCACCCCCTACTGGCTGAGGACCCCAACTTTCCCGCCTTTGACCCCCTCTGTGTGGACCAGACATGAGCTGTGAGGGGGGAGGCAGTCCTGGCACCACCAGGGCCAGAAACTTTAGCACTGTCTTTGTTGGGTTTTTCTCAGGTCTTTAGTAGGGTGGGTGCATCTGCCACACTGCTAAGCAGAGCCAGACCAAAATAGCATTGGATTTGAGAACTGGAAAAGGGAAAATATTGATTACTACCAATTTATTTTAGGAAAACAAAAATAGGTAGCTTGCAATTCTACATCATGTTGTGTGCTAGGATATCAAAATGCATTACAAACAGTTTATCTTCACAGCCCATCCTATGAGTGAGGAAACTCTGATGTATTGCATTTCTCTGAAAGCAACAGCAAAGACCAAGCAAATAATTCAACTTTTGTAGTACATAGCTTTTCACTTCCTTGATTTGGAAGATGTTGCTCACAACTTTGTATCTTACCAGTTTACTCCTGGGAAGAAATGAGATATTGATATTATTTCCAGTAGCCTGGACTGGAAAACACTGTTAATTAGCCCACGTAGAGCTCCAGTCTGCTAGCAAGGTTTAACCTAGCAAGTCTAAAACCAATGCATATATATTTCAGTATGGTAGTGCCAACGCACATATGCAAAACCCATAGTCCTTTGAAAACTGGAATATGCCTCAGTCACGTGACCCTTTTAAAACATGACCCTTGGGTTTACTGTCCTTTGTCATGTGTGATAAATGATTCAATCTCAATTAGAATTTTGTAATTAAAGGTTATAATTTAT
>NW_010185849.1:4153-10527 GCF_000695765.1 Mesitornis unicolor | reverse complement strand
GAGCAGATCTGATGACCAGGGTCATCCAGGAGTTGGTGCTCATCATGCAAGTCTGTAGTGATGAGGAAGGTCTGAGGTCAAGCCAGGAAGCCAACTCAGCAGGTTGGTATCAGCAGAGTATATGATCAGGTACAAGTGTGCCTTTACTGTAGCTCAAGCTAGGCATGGGGCTTGAGCAGCTCCCAAGCAAAGTGGGAGGCCCTCCTGGGTCTTTCTCACCCAGTTCTTTCCAGGTTACAGCGGTGCTGTATTGGAGCTGGCTCAAGCACAGGCAGCCAGGCCCCGCTGAGGGAGAGAGGCTGCAGATCCCGATGGTGCGCCCGGGACCCTTGCGTGCGCTCATCGAGTTAGCCAGTTGCTTGGACATAGATCCATCCCTAAGGCAAACTGCAAAAGGCTTAGGAAGGTTTTGAAAGACTCCAGTAATGACCTCATCTTTCTGTGTATGAACATCCTCATTCTTGGTGAAACTGAGTTTTCTGTGCTTGGTCAGTGAAAATCAAACTAAGCAATGTAAATGAGTCGTATACACCAGATCCTTGCTGTTCTCCTTTTGAGTAATGTAAAATAATATTACAGTCGGGTTAACCTTCTTGTTTGCATAACTCAGCCCCACTAAGATCATATACCTAAACTTTGCTGTCTGTAAGAAAATGAGTCAGTGGTATTATTTTTTACTAATAATTAGACTTTTAGCTAACTAATTCCTAAAGTATTGATGGCCACGATAAAGCATTTCCATTTACTTACTTAGCAATGTTGTGGTGGTCACTTCTGTTGCTGAAAGCATCACCCTTGGCTGGGCCAACTTAAGGTCTCTTTGTCCTAGCAGTTCTGTATTGAGTGTAGGAAGTATATTCTTTGTGTATGCTTTAGATTCAAAGTGAGTTGTTGACAGAAACTGCTACCAGTTTGGTTTATCTTCATTTGCTACTGAAATCCATTAGAGCACTGTATGAGTTTGGATTTCAGTCCATGTTCTCAGCCCGAGAAGAGTTCCTTTTTGTGGGCCTTAAGTCAGCCTGTTGTTTTCTGCTGAACTGTGTTGTAGCTTGCTTGTAGTCTCATGCTAAAACCTGCATTATCTTAAAAAAAATGCAGGCCATTTTGTCTTGAAAGTTAAGGAGCTCTATGACACTACTGTAGAGTATTTTTCTTAGGTATGTACTATTAGCTGGTTTTGGAACTTCAGAAGAAGCTGCTGTAGGCTCTGAGAATGGATGTCTCGTAGATGCCTGCGTTAATGATTACAGTTTTGGAAACTGGCATAGCTGAATAAAATAGAGGCAGAGCAGCCTATTTGTTAGCTGACTTAGTGTTACAGGCTGCCCGTGTTCCTATTTGTACTTTTCAGCAGCGTGCTACAAAAACTGATCTTTGTCAGCCCTTTTTTAATCCCATTGTATTTGCCAATTTCTCCAGCCCTGCATTTGGAAGGAAGCTAATCCCAGAATATCTGCACAGCTGAGTGCGTATCTTTTATCCTTGCATACACATTTCCTCTCTGATCCTCAGCTCCTCTTAATCACCCCGAGTGTTCAGGAGCAGCTCTTAGCTTTGCATGTGTGCAGGGGGAGGCAGCTAGCCTGCCATGTGAGAATCAAGTGCTGCCTTCTGTCTTTCGCACCTCTGAGCTACTGAGTCATCATTCCATTTTCTATGCATATATATGCATAATGCACACATAATGCAGTTAAATTATTATCCTCGTGGAGACACATGCCATCAGATAGTGTCCTTTTGATTCACACTTCTGTGCCTGTGTACAGCAGCAGCACGCAGTGCTTAACACGAGCATCTGGTTTGATCCAGTGTGGAGATTCCCAAGCCCATTGATCGCTAGCTTCTGCGTTATCCAGAGGAGTTACGGATAAATCAGGAATGCTAATTTGATTATTACTGCTTTATTGTTTTTCCATCCATTCAGTTTTCTTTAATCATTACCGAGCACTTTCTCTCTTGGAGAAAGGAGGCTGGATACAATGCAGGTACTTGGAAAAACACAGGTGGGAACAATGCAGGTTTTTAGTCCAATTCTTACTAACCAAACTCCTTTTCACTTAGTTAATTTAAAGACGTGTCCAGTGGAGCCTCATTTGGGTGGAGAAATCCCGTTCTCTCCTGGCTAGGAGGAGCTAGGACTACTGCCTCAATCTGGCCAGCTAATCACATGGCATAAGCTGGTCTGCCTCATTGCTCTGGGTCAGCAAAGGGGCTTGGATGGTGGGATTGACAAGGTACATGGTATTCCCTGTGGGGGCATAGCCTTTAGGGCTGTTTGTGTGGGGGTCATCTTTGAGGAAAGCATACTAGCTTAGCAAAGAGGTCCTGTTCCCCAAAAGGAGGTCCTGTTGCAGATGCAGGTCATCTCCTGTGATCTGTAGTTGTGTGAAAGGGGTTTTTATTTGACGAATGCATGTTCTGTGCTTAGATGCTTTGACTGATAGCCTGGTCAAGATGAATTGTCTAAAATTATTACAGTAGAGTGTGTCATAATAGAGTACTTATTTTTATCTATTTTTTTCTCTCAGGTGTTGGTTTGACATTGCTTGAAACCCCTAACGTGCAATAAAATCCATGTGGTTTGCTTAGCAAAGCTAGACTCTGCAGGGAGACTTTTGTCACCACCTTTCTCCATCTCTTGGCAGGGAGATTAAATTGCTTACCCTCTGGCCTTAGCTGCTAAGGACTATGAAAGTAAGCCAATTAGGTAAATTAATCTTTAGCCAAGGTTTCTTGGGGTTTTTGTAGGGGTACCGTTAAACTTAGTTTATGTATGCGGCTGTAAGGATAGCTTAGCTGCATTGTTTATGAGGAACTTGGCAGAGCTTTGAAAATGGTTGTCAAGCCCCACAGGGTGAATTTGGGTTGTGAGGGACAAGAGTGGGTGGAGGAGAGCGAGAGGCAGTGTAACAGCAGAAGGATTTGTCAGAGGTGTCAGAAAAGGAGAACGGTGATGGATGTAAAAAAGATGGAGTAGGGATAAAAAACACCAAGGCATTTAAGGTGCAGAGGCTGAACAGGAGCAAGCAGCAAAACCCAGAGGGAAGACCCAGCTGGATCTGTGTAACTAAGATATGAGGAAGAGGTAATGGTCTGAAACATCTGAATATGATGATCAAGGAGAGGATGTGGAGGGAATGGGAAAACAGGCTAAGATGCAAGTAAATAATTTGAACTGCTGCAAAGAGACTGGTTTCCTTGTGGTTTGAGAGTGCATTTGACATAATAATGAGAGGAAAAGATGTGAGTTATTTTTAAAAAATTCTTCCCTTCAAGCATGCTGCAAAATACATTGAGCAATGGCAAAGCAAAGTTAGATTTCTTTTTAACTCTTAGTAGGAACAAAGTGAGGTAGTGACAGCTCATAAATGCCAGTGTACTGGAGAGGTTGGTGGTAGATAGGATGTAGTGGGTCGTTCAGTGTATCTCCAACAGCCGGTGCACTCACTGGATAACTCATAACCATCAGTATCCTGATGCTTTGCTCAATATGCTTAAACTGCTCTAAATTATTATTTCCCTTTGAAGTGGGAAGAGGCAATAGTTGCCTATATTTTCTTTGTATTTGTAGTAATTCGTATGTCACTGATGCATCTTTTTAGTAATTGTGCATACGATATGTGGCAGAAATTCGAATAAGCCTGAAACATGCGAAATGACAGTGAAGCGTGTGGTGCCTTTGGTGTGCGCTGATCTGCTGCTTCAGTCTGGTTGCAGAAAATAGGGTTGGGTTTATTTCTTTGTGGTGAGCTCCGAATTCAGTCGTAACACGATGGTGAAGCCTGGGGGGCAGGCAGACGTCTCTGCAAAGTGAGGGATGAGATGTCATCTCGGTTCATCCCTGCAGAAGGGCTCAGGGCAGCACTGCGTTCCCATTCTCTCCCGTTAGTGGCGTACGAGGTGTGAAGCACGACCTGTCAGCGTTGTCATGCTGCCGTGCAGAGGGGTATTGCACTTAAATACAGAGCTGACATCTGCTCAGGAATGTGAGGGATAAGGGAAGAGTACCTGAACTTCTGTGAAGAAGGGCAACGGATAGCTAGAGCATTGCATATGAAGCTGGGGTGATAATACATTTTTCCTACTTTGTGCCACATATTCTCAAGTCACTCCTCATCTCTGAAGTTACCATCTTGACTTTATTTTCTTCCTTTTTTTTGGTAGGCCAATAGTTGAGGATTCTGACTGTTTTGACTTTTTCCTGATTTTTCTGATAATCCCGATTGCCTCCTGCAGTTCGTGGTCTGCCATTCTTGGGAAAGATTAACCTTCTTTTGAAATGTATCGGGGAAGGTGGATTGAGTCAGAAGCCTCCATAATTCAAAGATAACTGAAGAGGTGATGTTTAAATGGATATTCTGCGACGCTCATGGTGGGCTGCAGGCCATTTTAAGTTACTGGAGTCTGTGTGACTCTTTAGTGTGTTCAGATATCATGGTGATGAGCAACCCTATCAAAAATGTAGGTAGAAGAACAGAGAAGTTTGGTTAAATCATGCAGCTGGAATCCTCTGCAATGGAAATCCATCTCCAGCTCTGTCAAAGAAAACTCAAGTGGCAATGGGCAAGTCACAGAATCACAGAATCCCAGACCGTTAGGGATTGGAAGGGACCTCCAAAGCTCATCCAGTCCAATCCCCCTGCCGGAGCAGGAACACCCAGATGAGGTTGCACAGGAAGGCGTCCAGGCGGGTTTTGAATGTCTGCAGAGAAGGAGACTCCACAACCTCTCTGGGCAGCCTGGGCCAGTGCTCTGGCACCCTCACTGAGAAGAAGTTTCTTCTCCAATTTCAGTGGAACCTCCTGTGTTCCAGTTTGTGTCCGTTACCCCTTGTTCTATCATTGTTTGTCAAAATTAGCTAATCTCTGCTTTGAGTCAGTCTCTGTGAAACGAGGATAATACTTCTCTACCACACGAGGCTATTATGAGGTTTGGTTAATACATATGTATGTGTAGTTGGCTATTACAGCGGTGTGTCATAGAAAGCATATAAAAATAGGTATAAATATAAGCCTGTTGCATGTTGGTATTTGTTTACTTCTAGGTACGCTTTGGCTTGAGACTGATTCCTCTTTCACGTGATCGTGTGCTTGTTTCCACGTTCCAGCACGGAGCTACGGGCACTGCTGGGCTTGCGCTCGTAATCGGTGCAAGTCACAGAGTTTTGGCTGACATCTGATAGTAGATCAGTTGACGATGGTCCTGTCTTATGGCTTCCTCCGCTGCAGGTGTACCAGTACTCGACCAGGAGAGACCGGAATGGACGTGACTAGCCGCTGCACACTCGGAGATCCTAACAAACTGCCAGAAGGGGTGCCGCAGCCTGCTCGCATGCCCTACATCTCTGACAAGCACCCTCGACAAACTTTGGAAGTCATCAACCTTCTCCGGAAGCACCGGGAGTTGTGTGATGTGGTGCTCGTAGTTGGTGCGAAGAAGATCTACGCCCACAGGGTGATTCTGTCAGCCTGCAGCCCTTACTTCCGAGCCATGTTCACTGGGGAGCTGGCAGAGAGTCGGCAGACAGAAGTCGTGATCAGAGACATCGACGAAAGGGCCATGGAACTGCTGATTGACTTTGCGTACACCTCTCAGATCACCGTGGAAGAGGGAAATGTCCAGACCTTGTTGCCAGCTGCTTGCCTTCTCCAGCTGGCTGAGATCCAGGAGGCGTGCTGCGAGTTCCTTAAAAGACAGTTGGACCCTTCCAATTGCCTGGGCATCCGAGCTTTTGCTGACACTCACTCGTGCCGCGAACTGCTGAGGATTGCTGATAAGTTCACACAGCATAACTTCCAGGAGGTAAGAAGCTAGTACTGCTGGAATCATGGTGTCAGACCTGTGAACGAGTCCTGCAAGAGCCTGGGCAGCTCTCATTTTGTGCTGCTTTCCAAATCCTGCCTTTACTTCTGCTGTGTGTCCTAGTAATGATGGGTGCCAGCTGTTAGCTGGGGAAGAAAGAGAGAAGAGGTACTGGCAGGGCAGCCTTTGGTTTGCATGTGATCTGCGGTGTTTCTTCTCTTAGTTGTGGTGAGTGCTACATGGAAGGCAGGGTCACAGGCATGGCTGGAGTTTGGTATTATATCTGACGTGGGTGCACAATGGTGCAGCATCCTGCTTCCCTTTCAGAAGTATTCTGGATTCTACAGAGTTAGAGGGGACACGGGTGTTAAAGTAAGGACCATACATCAATGGAACAAAAAAAAATTGAGTTCGGGAATTGGGAGTGTGAGTGTGTGGGGGAGCATACAGCTGCCTCAGCGGAGCCTTCAGCTCCCTTGCTGTAGCAGAACCGGGGTTTTGCATCTATTATTTAGCAGAAGTTGTTTGAAAGTAATTCAGGTGTATAATTTTGTAGCTGACCTTTTTAA
>NW_010185849.1:0-4122 GCF_000695765.1 Mesitornis unicolor | reverse complement strand
CTTTCCCTTTGTTAATTCTGCCTAGATTATTTTGGGGGGAAAAAGATTGCCAGCAACTGGTTCAGGGAAGGATCAGCATAATAATTAAGGATTCTGTAAGCAATATTCCAATAAGAGTAGGTCTTTAACTGTTACATTCAGATGCAGAAAGGAGCCCAGCAATTTTAAATTGTGTCTTTCCTGAGCCCTGGTTGGAAGGGCAAGAACTTGTGTATGTTTTGGAAGCAGCTGCTCTCTAGGAGTGCGCTGACCGTCTGTCCCCTGCTATAGAGAGATTTGTCTCTTGGCTTTTCCAGAGACCGCACTCTTCCATCCCTTGGAACACAGGTTGTGTGCTGTGGAAAAATCTCCCCTTTGCACCTGCTTCCCAGATCGAGCCTTTCCAAAGGGAGTAACTCCAGCATCAACTCCTGATGCCAATTTAGATTCTCCAGAGAAGTGGCAGTATGTAACTGCTGTGGGTGATTGCAGCTTGTTGCTTTTTTCCCTTTCAGGAAGCAGATTGGAATTGTACTGATTTCAGTCAGGTAGTACTTCAGAAAATTATGAGCAGAAGCAAACACAACTGGATTTGACTGTTGGACACTTGGAAGACAATACTTGGTATCTCACCATAGACACATAACATCAGTTTACTCTAAAAGTTGCACTTAAATGTGTCTTTCCTAACCATAAAGACTAGAAAATAGAATTTGCTGCTTAACATGAGAGCTTGTTTTTTGTAGAACTTGGTGATTTCCCAAAAGCCCTACATTTTAGCTGGTCATTTCATGTGCTGTGTGCTTGCTCTGCATTTCTTTTCTTCTGCATTTTTTGGGGGGAGCAGGATGGTAACCAGATGGTCATTTATTTTCAGTGCTCAGTTGTTTTAGTGGTTAGATCTATGCTTTTCTTGTGATTACATGAGTAGGGCATGCTTACAATTTTCTAAATAACTTTTTACCAGCATAACAATTTTAGATGTTTTACTATTAATCCATGCAGCTGGCTGTTAAGAGCTGCCTGCTGTGGGGTTCTTTTCCTTTGCAGTCCCTTGAAGACAGCTTCCTGTCTTCCTTATCCCTGCTAAAGCACACAAAGGCAAAAGCTTTGGACTCGAGGAAACACTCTTCTCCTCAAAGGTGATGCAAATTATAATTGACTTCACTGAATCATGGCCTCTGGAAAACAACTGTTAGATCAGAGCACTGTTCCTTTAGCCTGGGCAGGTTTTTGGTGTCGCTTGCGGTGCCCTGGGAGTTTTGCTGCTCTTCATCCTTAACGATCACTTCTTTCACTTCCACTGCAGACAATCCTAACGATGCTGCTTGTTGGGACTGTGTTCTGTCCTGCTGTTGTTTTCCATCTGGAGAGTGGATTGGTAATCCCTGATGGAAGCCAGCGACTTGGCTGCTTAATCATCCTCCGCTGAGGAGGTGGAGGGCTGATGGAAAATGCGCCTTTCTCTGCAGGGGCTGTATGGTCACCGTTCCTCCAAGCTGGCAGAAAGAAACGTGAGATGGGAATTTCCTGAATGGCCATGTAAAATATTAAGCGCTAGGCATCAAGCCAACCCATGCAGTTACTTTGAATGCGGTCTGAATTGCTTCTTGTCCTCTGCTGTGCTGACCTCTGGTTCTATTGATTTTTATGTGTATTGCTGCATTACATCATTAACTTCTTGGTAAAATGTTTTTCCAAGTTTTCCATTCCCCTCAATTTGTTGCCTAAAACCCCTCGTGAATCTTGTGGATGGAATGTGAACTGGTTCTGTTAACAGCTCTGCTGTACAGGAACAGCTTTCATTTTTTTTTTTGTTTGGTCTCTGACATCTGTGTGTGTGGGGGGGGAAATACACTTCAGGATGAACAACTTGTACTTGGTATCAACAGACAAAAATTGCTCCCCATATTGTGTAATCTGGCATTTATTCTGTTTGTAAATGCAGCAAATAGAGGCAAAATGAATACTGTAGAGGAAATGAAGCCCATCCAATTCTTGTTTAGTAAGCAAGTCAGTCAAATAGACTATTAATATTAATCAGATAAGTATTAGTGTCCTGATAATTAAGCCAAAATAAGCCAAAGCATTTTAAATAATAATGTTTTACGATGTAAACTAACAAGTTGCCTAGTAGTAATAACTTGGTTTGTAGAAGTGCTTCCAGTAGTTTGAGTTTTGTGAAGCCATGGATGCACCTGGGTTTTCTGAGGGTGGAAGGGAGAGTCTGGATTAGCATCCTTAACTCATAAATTTCCAGAGCTTCTGTTTGCAGAGTCCGAGGCTGCATTCACAAACTGTCAGGGTAAAATTTAGTCATAAGCTGGTCTATGTAAACGGGAAGGAGACTGGAAGGTGCTGATAAGGATCTTTATTGACCAACCCAGTTATTTTCCTAAGGCTGAAGGAGCGTGTAGGCTAACCTTGCTGTGGCTCTTACTGCCCCTGAAAGCCCATGAGATCCTAGAACAAAGTCTGGTAACTGATCTCACTGTCTGTTGGGTTCCTTTTACCTGTGTTTGCAGCACTTGACAATTTTTGTGTATTCATTCAGTGCTCTTAATTTCTCTAGGTAATTAAAAGGACTGCACAGCTGACTGCTGTTGAGATGGTTATGTTAAAGAATGTGTTTTTCTTTATGCTGCAAATCATAAAATAAGTCCTGGAATCCTAATGTCACAAATGATAAGAGCAAGCCAACATGCAGTTATTTTCCATCATTGAACCTCTTGGACATTAGAGGCCACAGACTGGGAGTGCTTGTAGGGAAGCCAAGCTGGCAGTTATAAACTGTGTCTGCAGCTCTCTCTATTTTGATTCTTGTGTCTTTCCCATCTACCTTACCCTGCTGCAGCAGACGTGGTGGTGTGTGAGCTCTGTCAGCTCTGAAGGCAGTCACAGGCTGACTCACGTGTGCTCCGTGGTGTGTTGTGTGAGCGGTCGTCCCGTGGCACCTAAAACCTCCTGAGAAACTCGGTCGCTATCTTGGGTGCTGAAGGACTTAACGTGTTTGCAGATTGTCACTGGCTTGAATTTCACAAGAGATCAGTCCTCAGGGCCTCAGGAGACTGAATCCCTCTCAAGTGCATCTGGACTTGTGCATACTCCGTGTATATTTAGAACAAATGAAAGAGGCAGGATTCAAATGAGTCCATCACCCCCTCCTGAAATACTTTCTGTTGTGCCACAGATCGGTGTTCAGGAAGGCTTTCCATGTTCTCTGCAGTGCCTCTGGTAACTTGTTTCCGAGATTCTAATTTCTGTGCTCTGTTCTGGATTTCTTGTGAATAGAAACCACTTCTCAGTCATGTATATTTATCACGTATGCAGCACTTTTATTTCTGCTTTATATATTAGGCATGGCAAACAAGGGGGCTGATTTTAATGAAGGGCTTTGTATTCCCTCAGTTTTGAAACCTGATCAGTGTGTTCTGTGCTTTAACCTTTCAAGTGTCCTACAAAAAAACTTTGTGTAAAGTTCCCTTTTCTTGGCATCCCCATCTAAAGGTGTCTGTGTTGCTAAGGACTGCATTCTGCTCTGCGCAGCAAACCTTCGCATGTGTTGCTGTCAAAACACTGATGGGTATTTGGCACTGTACTGGATCAGTCCATTAGACTCGAATTCAAGTGGACTGTATCCACTTCCGAGTTGCACTGAAGTGCTGGCCTGGTGAATGGCTGTGGTGCTTTGGTCACTGTCCTTACTTTCTTTGTATTTTTCTTTTTTCTTTCCATTGAACCAGGTGATGGAGAGTGAGGAGTTCATGCTGCTCCCTGCCAATCAGCTCATAGACATTATATCCAGTGACGAGTTGAATGTTCGCAGTGAAGAGCAGGTGTTCAATGCGGTGATGGCCTGGGTGAAATACAGCATTCAGGAGAGAAGACCCCAGCTGCCACAGGTAATCTTGAGGGCAGCAACATTCGAGACTGCTTTTTCCAGAGGAAGAGTGATGAGGGCTGGTGGTGGTGCCCCAGCAGTGTCACAGTTGTGAATGCATGCAAAGCCACAGTAATTCTCTGTGACTCCCACCTGTGTTAGGTGGCTGCACTTTCCCTTCACCTTGGCTAGAAGGTGCAGTGGCTACAGCCTTCAGCAGAGGCTTTGCTGAGTTGTTTCACAGAATCCCAGAACGTTAGGGA
>NW_010185848.1:4936-30368 GCF_000695765.1 Mesitornis unicolor | reverse complement strand
TTCCAACTCCTGAGATTCTGTGATTCTGCGACTCTTGTAAAGGCAGCTGCATAAATCAGTGTGGGGCTAGGTCAGTCACCCTCTTCATGGTAAGTCAGTGCTTGTGGGGAACTAACTGTAGTGGTGCTTCCCCATCTCTTGCTGTCTACCTGGACATCCTGAGGTGACAAGTAAGGGGAAAGTGCAAGCTATTGTCAACAGCAAATTAGTAATTTCACTTGCATTATCCTTCCTTAGGTGTTTGATAGTGTGAGGAGCTGGGTTTGGGATGAAATGATTAATGGGACATGATGCCAAAAAAGGCAGTGTTTTTCCCCAAACTAGGGTTGAAGGCTACTAAGAAGCAGATTTCAGTGTACAGAACTGGTTCATGACATCCACTCGCACTGGACAGATGGCAACATGGCCAACAGTCTTTAGTCCTTGTCAAGACTGCCAGAGGCTCTGATAAAAAATCTTTGGCAAAGATGTGCTGCTAACCGACCTGCCCCATTGTGTTGTGTAGCAGATACTGCCACACATCCTGCTGTTCAGCAAGGTCTGGCTGTACACTAGGAACTGGCCAAAACACAAAAGAAAGGCAGAACTTGTTCCCCAGACCAGAAAAATGGAGAGGATTCACAGAAGATGAAGTCTTCTGGGGTAATAATTTGATTAAAAATGTGATGTAATTTCTTTTTGGTGATGAGGAGGGAAGCAATTATGATGGAAACATGAGAGCAGTACAAGGCAATGTTTTGGTCAGGTGCAGTGGGCCAGATGGAGCATTTGCGAGGAGTGACCATGAGGGTAAACAGAGACCATGGGGTATCTCCACAAGTTCTTGCATTTGCTAGCATTACTGTAGTTGGTTACTTTTTTAAAGAAAATGATCTAAGTAATTGGTTTTCTGTTCATGTGTTTCTTCGATTTCGTTTTTGTGTAGTTTCTTGTGTCAGCCCAGAATCACATCAATCTTTACTTTTTTCTTGGCTTGAATTTAGTAATTACTGGCTTTGTGTAGAGCAATTGCTGTGCATAAATGATAAACTGAATAAATATTGATGGTAATATTTTTTTTAAGTGAGAGAGTTGGTTAAGTATTGGCTCTTGACTGAGATTTTCAAAACTGCCTTAAACCATTTGAAATGGGTGTCCAACCTCCCTTGAAAGATTGAAAATCCTTTCCTTTGAGTGCCTTGAAATATGGCTGAGATTGGCAGAACAGCCAAGAATAATAATCCGTTCCCAGTACTTTATGTGCAATTACCTTGCTCTCAGCCGTACATTGATGAAGGACTCTGTCACCGTGACTGGAAACACTACTGGATTTGACTAAAATTGTTGGTAACATCTGACCAGTCGCTCAGTTCCCACTGTGTGAAGGGTCTGGTGCTGTGCCTTAGAGAAGCTGATAAATCCTGCTATTTCTTCTATTCTCGTGCCATCACATTTCTTAAAACCTTCCTGGGTAAAACAAGGAGATGCTCTCAAGAGAGAAATGTAGCAACTTCTGCTTCTGAAAGGACCACGCTGACAGGACTGCAGCCTAAAGGGTGAGGTCTAAGGTCAGTTTTAAGATCAGGCTCTGGCTTTGCCTGGCTCAGTTAATCCTTGGAGGAGGATTTCAGCCACACACGGTCCCGTGCCAACAGTGACCACTAAAGTCTCACTGCTCAGCTTTATTGGCTGAATTATCCCTGATGCCACAAGAACACCACTCTGGAGTGACCTTGGTAGTTGATCTGGTTCTAATTATAATCCAAGTAGTTTTAAACATTCATTTAAATGTCTTCTTAATTGCAACCTAATTTCTTCAATTGTAGCCCATTCATCAGTTGTTAATCATTTTTTAATTGTGTGGAAAGTTTGAAGGGTTAGTAACAAGTCATTTGTTAGCTAGAGGTCATGAAAAGGGTTATAAAAATTGCTTGACTAATTTTAAATAATAAATTAACAAATGGATGTACTCCCAGATTTTAAGGTATTTCAATATTTGCTCATGCAAAATAAGTATTACAAGCGAGGAAGGATGAATTTCATTTCTTGTACAAATATGGATGTTGGCTGTCTGTTGTGAGTGAAACCCTGTGTTGCCCTTACTTCTCAGAAAAACAAAGAATGCCAAAATGAACGTTTTTTTAAATGATGTTTTAGTTTTAATTGGATGGAAATTACTAATGAAATTCTGATTGTAATCTTTTAAAAGCATGCACATTATGTGAAAGAAACAAAGAAGAAAGAAAACCAGTGTATTTTTCAAGTTGTTTTTTTTTAATAACAACTCTTAACTGCTTCTAATAAGACCAGCTGTGAGGAGGAGTCACTGGAAAAAGAAAGGATGTGAATCTGAAATGAAACAGTGCTTAGGATCACATTCGTCACTTCCTCAGGTTCTGATCCTGTGTTTCAGTTCCTCGCTTGGCTTTGTCTCACTCCCAGGGATGACCTTGTTCTTCACTTGAGGCTCATTGCAGCCGTGAATCTGATGACTCTGAGCTGTTAAGAGATTTCCCTTGTACTAAATGAGAGACTCTCTGCAGCTTAATAGTGTGAGGATGAGATTCAAGGTGATAAGGAGCCCAGGTTGGAATAGATGTCTCATCATTTCCTTCTCTTTGGATGGGGAGGGGCTCACAGTGTCAGTCTGAGCCTCAGGAGTTTGGGAAAATCCCTGCCATGTTGTAAGAAATTTTCCAGGAGTAACAGAAGTCCCTTGTCTAAACTGTGCTGAAACAGTCCCAAGAGCATCGCGCTCCTCACACTATCAAAGGTTGAAAACAAAATTTCTCATTGCCTTCCCCACTCTGAAAATGCAGAGAGGGATCTCTAGATCTGGTCATATTTTCCTATGACAGGCAGTGTAGCAGGGAAAGACAAAATGCTATACAATAAGAAAGCCTTGCTAAAAATCATATTATAAAAAGTACAGGGATTCATCACTCTTCCTCCTCTCCTAAACTTTTATGTTCCCCACAGCATGACATATTTGCAAATCGACTGTTCTGTACAGAGGAAGGTTTCAATTTATTTCACTAGTCATCCTCCTTTGCTGTACTTCTCAACTTCATATTTTGTAACTGTTATTCCTGATAAGGAAGACGACCTTCCTCTCCTCGTACAGCTGCATGAGAGATGCCTGCCACGTGATTTACTGCTGAGCTGGGGGGAACGATTTGTATCGGAAGGTCCCTCCATTCAGCTGTAATTTAGAGCCATTTCTGAAATTCCCCAGAAAGTTAAACTTCTGTGAGCTTCCCTCGCTTTGTACCCAGCCCAGAAAGTAAATATACATCATCTTCAGAAAAGATTCCGATCAGCACATGGGCAGAAGTGGAGTGATTGGAAATGGAGAGGGGCTATTTGCCATATATCAAGAAGGTATTTAGGATATATTGTCTTACCTTGTGGGATGTGAAGGGAGCTACAAGCAAAGCTCACGTATGGAGCACTCTTGCCGGAAGGAACAGATTATCAGAGGAAAAAACCCTTTAGACAATGCCTGAGATGGAGCAGCGCAAACACATTTTGTTCTGTTGGGACTTTGTAACCTCAGTGAACTACGATCTCACTCTTTCTCTCCTGCTTTTTCTTCTCCTCACATTTGCCCCTGAGACTGGCAGAACTGAGAAATCTCTCCTCTGAAGACAGGAGAAGAGGAAAAGAAGAAGAAGAGGGTGGGGGAGGAAGCAAGAAAGGGATAAGGCCCAGTTTTCATTACCCTGATAGATCACAGAAATCACACTGTGGGCCTAGTTGTTGTATGCTCCTGTTTGGAGAAATCTGTACGCTGTATGACAGCCAACAGTCAAGATCCGGTATGAACTGGATCCAGCTAAAACCTAATAATTTCCCGCTTAAAGATGACTCTGATTTTATTGTTTTATTTTACATTTTCTTTAGTGTTTCCCAGCATGAAACACTCATTTTTCTCCCTTCTATTAATTTCTTTTAAGTTGCAGTGAAAGAGTGATTTTCAAATGAAAAGATCTCTCACTTCTGTGCAGTGCTGCCTTCCTCCTCCACAGAGAAGAGGGTGATGTAGCTGTGCTCCAGGACAGGGTTTGATTGAGTAAGTTTCTAGAAAAATGGTGCTAGTCACATGGAAATAGGAGTTTTATTGTGATGACTTTGTGCAGACAGCCATGAAGCAAATGTCAGGTTAAAGATGACTTGCAAAAGACTTCCCTTTCATTTTTATTTTTGTTTGTTTGGGTTTTTGGGGGTTGGCCTTAGTTTGTTTCTTTATAATGAAAGCCTCTAAGGGTTTTCTGTTTGTATATTTATTTTATTTTTTTGGAAAACGAATATTACTTGTGTCTTACAAATATCAGAAATCCAAAGCTGTCTTTCCTGTGTTTTCCTGGAAGACTGCTTGTATTTTCCAGAGTGTGCTCTAGTAGTGTGTGTATTTGGAATAGAGTGTACTCTACTCCCAATACTGTGTGCTCTAGAACCTTTGCTGAAGAGACAAGTGGTTTTTTAAGAGAGTTTATTTATAAATATGAAGTTTGATATGTTATTATTAATAGTCTTAAGTACTGACAGAAAAAAGAAGTCAGAGGACACTAAGTGGTTCGTTGCCAAATTCCTTTCCTTCTCAAGTTCTTCCAGGCTTTTGTGTCTCTTGATGTCACCGTGTCAGTGACAGATGGTGAAGTCTGTGAATTATACCTGCTTGTGGCAGCAGAAAACATCCCTAAGTAGAGGTGAAGGCAAGGGACCTCTCTGCTAATAGCTATTGGTGAGCAAAGAGAACCTATGAGTGGGTTTTGCTTCATTTGCACTTCAGTCAAACATAATTTGTAGCATTTCTACTTCAAGTATTGTTGAGCTTTGAACTTTACACCACCACTTTTGCTGTGGAAAACGTCCGAATGAAAAAAATACAAAATATGCCTGTTATGAATAGTCATCCCAACCTCGGCTACAAGGAAAGGAAACTCAAACAGAAACAGATTTCTTTCTTATGCTGTCAAAGATTCAGTACAGAACATACCAGGGACCTTTTTCTTTTATATATGTAGAAGAAACAGATATTTCTAATGGGGACTGCATCTAAAACTGTATGGAGCAGTGATTTGATAAAGCAGTTCTGAGCAGCTAAAAATGCTTCTGCTGCCTTTCGCCTTTGTAACCATGTGTGAAAGGGAAATAACGCCCAAGGCCTCGGGTTCACAGCAAGGTGTGGGCTCTGGCAGGAGAGTTTGCTATGGAAGGAGCTTCTGGCAGCATCCCTGGGGCTGTGTGTGTGTTTTAATAACAATCTTAGCTTTTAAACAGATTTTTCATTGTATGTGCGGTTTTCCTTCAATGACAGATTTTTTTCTTAATCTGAGAGAATATAAAGCTAGATAAAATTGTAGTTTTTCTCTGCTGTATTCTCATCAAGGTACCAGAGCAGCTGCCAATGAAGTGAACTCAATGTTTTGGAAAAGCTCTGTGCTTTTTCATCCTGGCATGTCTTGCTGTGACTCTGAGGCTTGTCCTTGGCTCCTTGTTTAAATCTGGTGGTCCCAACCCACCAACCTGTCCTTTACTGCATGCATACAGCCTGCCCAGGAGGGCTGGGTTTGCGCATTTCAAACTGAGCCTTCACAGTAGTGTTGGGGTAGGCTCAGGTGCGGCTGTCGTTACTTCTTCTCCCACTATTTCCAGTTGCACCCTTTGGGAGTGTCGCAGGCTCCAGTTTGGCTGTGCAAGCAGTAAGAAGAGTGATTTCAAAATTCTGACTTTATCCTTACTGATATGCTTAAAAAGAGTGAGAAAAGATAATAAAAGTGAGAAAGGATGAGTGATTCCAGATCACATCTTGGTAAGAATTAATTTCCTACAATTGATGAATTAATGTAATCAGTAACCAGGGTCTGGAACAGACAGAAAACATCCAGAGGGATTAGGTCAGCAGTGAACCGTGTTCCTATCCAAGGAACCCTTTTGAAAAGGAGAACTTTATTAAAAACTCTATGTAAATTGTGCCTTGGTTTGGAATTCCTCCGTAAAAAATTAGTATCAGCAATATCCTAGAGATAGTTCTGTCTGGCCCTGTACTTAGGGGTTAAGATTATTTAAGATTTCAAGCATTTAGTAGGATGAGACCTTGTTGAGCCACACTGTGACTTTTGGCTGACTACGTAAATTAAAAATAATTGTTATTAGTGGCAACAGTGTCAGTAGTATATTTCTAATATGTGACGGTGTACTGTGACCTGAGGGCTCCCGATAAAGGGAGAATGTTGTGAAATATTGCATCCTGGCTACATTTTCTTTTTCCTCCAGGAATCCCCATGCATCTTTAGACACTGGTGCTGCTTGTAGAAAAAAGTAAAAACCCTCTTGCTTTCAGAGGCAGTAAATGCTAAACAGACCAAGTGGTGATCCAGCCCCTCTCTCCCCTGAGCCTTTCCAGGGGAAATTTTCTGTGAATGACTTTAGCAGAACCTCTTGAAGAGTCATGAAATACACAGCGATGAGATCACAAGGACTCTATTTAATAGGATTTCTTTTTTGGGGTCCCAAGAGTAATGTCATGCCAATAATTCACCACTGCAGCTCCCTTTCTGTTTCTTAACAGCACTAAAGAACCCTAAACAGCTTCCTTCTGAAAAAAGCATGCCTGCAGTTCAAGGGCCTGATCCAAAATACACCGCAGTCAGTAAACACTAAATTAAGTAATCTTTGTACAAATCTGATACCAAACCTGTTTGACACAAGTAGGTCTCAGATTTGTGCCTGCTTCACGTTTCAGTGTGTTTCAACCTCGTCAATTAGAAAACAGAAACAAAAACCACAAACCCAGAGAGGAGCAAGGAAAATGATATTTTGAAGGATGGACTTGGGCCAGATCAGGAAATGTTGAGTTATCTCATCAAATTAATTAAAGTAAATATATTTATAAATACAGTTATACTCAGCTCTGGCTTTGCATAGAGAATTCACATAGTAAATGGGGAAAGTAGAACCGTTGTCCAAACTAGAAAACATTTCCTGAACTTACTTAACTTTTCTTTCTGGGGGAGAAATAAAATCTAGGGGAAAGGTAAGCTTTGTAGCCAGATCTTGCAGATCATTTGAAGGGGACGTGAATAAGGCAAGTGTTTTCCAGATTCCAGCCCTGAGGAAGGACCTGTCTGAGGAGTTGATGGTTGGAGCGTTTCAGCTGGATGCTGCAGCAGTCTCTCCCAGGTCCTCAGTATAAGTGAGGTACTTCCTATAGCTCTCACATCTTTGAATCGCCCCCAAATGAAAACATGATCTTTCTCAGGGGACCTTGCTACGTGTCTGTATTGTAGGTGGATTTACTAGGTAAAATAGGTCTTTCAGCCATGAATGTTTATCATGAAATTGAGGCAAGCAGTGAGGAAAAGTGAGGTAAAGCACTTTTTTGACACACTTCTGCCTTTTCCACTTCTGAGCATGAATCAGAAAGTGCAAAACTTTGAGAATATTTCTTGTGGCATTTGGGTATCACAAAATGATCTCATTTGAAAAGTTTTGTTCTCGTCACCCTGGCATTTGGGAGGAAAGGCAAAAGCAGTGGGAATTACATTTGTATAGTGATTTTTGGATGCCTGAGCTACCAGATTATTATGCTAACTATAACTGTTGAATGGGATGGCGCTCATCTTTCACTGCCCAGAGTCATTGTCCTTTAGCAAGACCCCAGAACCTCGGTCTTGTCTGTCATCTCTTCAGACGGATCATAGACATCTCCCCTAATCCACTTTTCTCTTAAAGGGGATGTTAAACAGGAACACAGGATTAAAGAAAGTGAAGTTTGCTTGCAGCTGCTATGTCCTGTCTGTTCCACTTAGCATCAGTGGTATTAAATGCCTTCATTTGGGTGTCAGGTTCTGTATGTGTGTAGCACCAAATTGCCAGCATGATTCAATGCTGGGATCGCTCTCCCTTTGCTGATTGGTTCCACCTTTGGAGCTGTTTCCCACCCATAGGTCAGCAACCTATTGATGTTGAATGAATTAGCACCAAAGAAATAACTGATAAAAAAAATACATGTTACCACCAAGCAAAGTACAAAGAAGGAATTGGCTTCCTGAAGTTAGCATTCAGTAAGGATTTGGGAATGGTCAGTGTCTAGGAACAGACTGCATTTTGCTACAAATATTTTTGCTTGATTAAAAATTTCTCCCAAAGGAAAGGAGCAATTTCAACACATAAGTATTATTTTGTGCTGAGGCATTCATAATAAAGGTCTTGCTTTGTCTAAGTGTGGAGCTGGACACTGCACAAGGAAGTTGTCTTTCATTCAGAATGGGCACTGTGCACTTCTTACAGTTTTTATGTGTGTAAGTATGAAATTTCTTCCAAGTACATGGATGTTGACAGGGCAGAGGAGATGTGTGTCCCAAGCTCATCTTTGGACAGAAACATGCAAATAATAGCAGTGATAATAACGAGAGTGGGCAGCTCATGTCCGTCAGCTTTTTGGGAACCAACACAGTCCTGGCTGCTGTAGTGGACTAAAGCCAGAGAAATCTCTCTTTTTTGGAACATCCTGACTGTTGTTTGCAAGCAAGGGAACTTTCTGGGAAATCTTTCATAAGCATTTTCGTCTGTAATTTGATGTCAAACTGCTGCAGAGCCCGCCTCTGGTGTTCAGTACTGGTCCTGGGTGCAATTTGTTGTGTTAAAGTCTTTTGTTCATTTCTCACCCCTAGCTTTAGTGAAATTATTGCATTAGGGAGTTCACTTGGCTCCTGTGCCTGAGACAGAGCTCCAAGGGGCCTCACACAAACAGGTACGTGGCAGGTATCTCTGTAGGAGACTTCCCTTACCTCTAGGGTGAAAAAAACCTCTTTGAGGATTCTGATGGCTATTTTCCTTGGTTTCAGATATATAATTCTCAGTTTTAAGAATTCCCAGGAACATCCCCACCTGCTAGGCGACCACACAATGCTGTTAGCTCTGGATATGTTAGAATCTATGGCAGACCAAAGTGAAAGGTTTTGCTGGAGAAGATATACTTGGTATACTTGGAATACTTCCTTAAAAACAAAATATCTCTCATCCCAACATGTGGGTTAAGGTGTCCTGTAGTATGGACTCTCCCAGGAAGAGAGCACTACGTTTTTTGCTGCTGCTATGTTAAAAACCCTCAACCTTGTCTTATTGATATCTTTATCAAAATCTTGTTGAAACATGGTTTTTAAAAAAAAAAAAACCCACACGCACATATACACACACACACAACCCAGCAGTGAAAGCTCTAACTTAACGCCTCATGTTCTTCTCAGATTTCCAAAGCACTGAGGCCTTGCGAATATGTTTCCAATATCCTCTCATCTCTCTCTGTTAGTGTTTTACTCAGCTCCATGCTGGGGAGGTCCTGACCCCTGCAATCTCCAGGGGAAGGGGGCGGGAAGGGGGGTCAAGCCATGTTAGAAAGCTGCAGGCCACAGCCTGTGAAATAAGCCCGGTTTCCTCGACTCCTTTAATACATTTAACCTGGAAGAGGCCGTTGCTGGCCAAAGATTAGATTACCAATGTTGGCATGTTTGGCCTAACAAATGGCAAATGGATGACGTGCTGGGCAACAGCTAATCATTGTTGACACAGATCTATTGCGAGGCCTTTTAGAGGAGGGGATAGTTCATGTCTGCAGTGAAGTTTTGTCTCGACGACTGAAAAGAGAGTTGAGAAGTTGAGAAGGCCACCGGAATACCTGTCTCTTTGAATCTGAGGACTCCCAAACTATGTGTCATTTTTAAAGGTCTCACTGGCCCTCTCCGAGGACAATCTAAATGTCTCAGCCTCCTCCAGGCAATAGGACATGAGAGCTTGAACCTTTCTCATAGCAAACCCGCGCTGTGCATGTGTACGTGTATCTATATATACACCTGTATCTTGACTGTCACTAATTCCTGGGCAAAAAGGAAAATTAATTGTTTCTGCAGCGTTGATTTGAAAAGATAGTAGGGTCAACCAGCCTTACTTACGGAAACATCTTTCTAAATGCCTTTCCATGGCCATGACTTTACAAGTGTTCCCTGGCTCCTTTTCTGTGAGGTGCCTCTCACAAGAGAGTAGAAGTGGGTTGTAATAAATGAGGTGCAGCTGATCTCTGGCTGAGCAAGGATGGCTTGCACTTCTTGAGCTTAATTTCAAATTGTCTGTTCTTTAGTTCCTTTAATGTCTAAAAGTCTGCATTACATCTTTCTTTTTCATGCTGCTGAGTACTTTCACCTTGCTCTTGGGTCACTGAAGAACAAAGGTAGTAATTCTTATTCCAGGTGTGCTATGTTTTGTGAGTTCTAGTTCCAGGTTTATGATCTTTTAAATTTTTGGAGGGTGGAATTGATACGGTCTTGGAAAGACTGTGGTGATAGAAAATTATCTTCCTAAATGATAGATTGTCACTACTATTAGTACAGTTACTATTAGATTGTTCTTTACATTATTTCGCTAAATCCTGAACTTTTTCAAGTGCTACTGTGTGATAGTGGGAGCTGCAGGTGTTACCTCCGATTTTGCCTGGCTTACATTCAGTCAGTGCCATTGCACTGAAGTGCATTTTGCCCCTTTGTAAATATTCTGATGAAACTCAGCAAAGCAAGAAGCAGAGCCTGGTTCCTCATTCTGTTCTGGGAGCTGCTTGCTCATGTTCTCTCTAGCTCTTCTGTTTACACAGTAGTATTTTTCCCATAACTTTTGAGTTGTGTTTTGTGCCATTTGTTCTCTGAGTTTGCTTTTGAGCTTTCTTGGCTTTCTAAACTTTCTTCTCCGGAGGAACAGGGCACAGATAGTGCTGTTATGGTTTCCACGACTGGGTATGTGGCTCCTTTTTGCTTTGCTCCTCATAATGACCGTGGGTTCTTTTTAATGGACACTTGGTGTGTGTACCTGTCACTGCTTTCCTCTCCTCATTTGTAATGTGGGCCAGCAAGAAAGATTCTTCTCTGAGTGTAATCAACCTGAATCTTGAAATGAAGAGTTGTCTAATAGGTAAAACTATCAGTCACAGCTCTTGGTTCCATTTCCAGCTACTATCTTGTATAGCCTCAGTCAGACTAATTGTCTTTTAGCTTTGCAGTTCTTCAAAACTAAAATTAGATTGAAATGTCTTACTGAATAAGTGAGCTCTGAAGGTTTACCAGGGCGGCAAAGAGGAGGAGCAGAATTGCTCTGAACCACTTAAGTAGTCTAAAGGAGGTCAGGGGATGGAGAATGCAGTAAGGTCCTGTTTGAGAGCTCTGGCTGTTGTCTGGGGTAAGACCAAACAACGGGACCCCTTCGTACAAAACCAAAGAGCTTTGCATGAGATATCTGTCCCTTAGGAAGTACACAGGCAGTGTTTTGCATAAGAAGAGATGACTAGATAGGACATGAAAGTAGTAGGTGATGAAAGGGGAGAGGAAGAGTACTTCAGCAAAGTGGAAAATGTAACATGCTGAAGCTTGACATCTAGTAAGTAGCAAACAGGCTGAAATTCAACTAAGAGGGCATACATTTTGTTTGCCTCATTGAACTGATGGCATTAGATCCATAGCTTCTCTTTCTGCTTTCCTGTTAGTATTTAGAGCTCATCTGCTTGATGGCAGAATATCATTCTGGTACCTTTCTTAAGAAGGCATTTGTACAATGGTATTTGATGCTGTTGACAGCCTGGTCAGCTGCCAGTCAACTTTATCTTCAGTGTCTGATTTCACTTATAAGAATTTCTATTGCAGAACAATCTCGTGCACCTAGATGCTTCAGATCTTGTCAGATTAGGATATATCAAGTGTAATTTTTACTTGGTCCAGAACTCAACTTACCTAATTTTAGACACATAGCTTGGATCAAGTCAAAGAGAACTGTCTGTATTTCCAATAGTGAAGAAAAATAGGCTCTTCTCCAGGGAGTACTCATCCTATTTTAAAATGTAAGATGTGTGATGGAAATCAAAGAATAGCCCTTCGGAAGCACCTGTTTTTTCTTTTGCAGATGAAGGGAATCTAGATTACTAATTTAGATCTGGAAAGCTGTAGGTCATGGGAACTGAATCCCAATTTCTGCAGGTATATCTGAGCTAGATGTTGAAGACTGGGTACCTCTGGGAATAATGCAGAGTCTTCAGGTGCCTTCAACACCACTACCAATAAAGTCCTGCTAAATCTACTCACGCCATAGCAGGAGTGGCTAGTGGTGTCTGAAATGACTGTTCTTCACATGTGTTCCTGGATTTTGGACAGTGGCATGTTAATGGAGAAGGCAACTCTTTGCCTTGGCTCCTTTCCTATTCCTGGCTACTGAAATGGCCAGTGCTTTATTACTTCTGTACTGACAAAGTGTATTTTTCTATTTAATTTTCAGAAGGGCTATCCAGTACCAAAAGGAGCGTGAAATTTGTCTTTCTGAACATAGTTACTGAGAGAAGACCACTGAGCACTGCTGCACATTGATGAGGCTCGTGCATTTGTGAGATGTGATCTTTTTTTCATTATTTATTTACTTTCTGCCTTTGAAGTATGGTTTTCATATCCGTATCTGGTTTGGGGAATACTTCAGTGTTTCATTTATCTTTAGGAACTAGAGGAATTGTTCTTACCTAGTCTTCTTCTTCTAGTCTTCTTACCTTAGAGACATGTGTGAGTGGGCTAGATTTCTGTAAAGGACGAGTCTCTCTTGTTGAGGTATGCTTGCCTTCGTTCTTAGAGTGGTGATGGACCTGCAGGAGAAAGAAGCGGTGGGCAAGATATTGTAGTTGTAGACACGTTGTGGTTAATTTGCTGCATAGCCTTTGAAATCTATAGACGTGCTTCTAATTTATACACAGGTATAAGAATACTACAAAATGCAACCATGAAAGGAAATTTTGAGTTTGCATTCAAGTGTGTGCTTATGTCTTTGGTTACATGTACTGGGATTGTGTGTCCTCAGTTTGGCTGTTATGTGCGCCCCATGCTCCTGTGCACAAAACTGTGTGTAGTCATAGGCCCTATGTTCCCCATCACATTTAAAATGCTAACAATCTGAGTGAAAACAAGGGAGGGGAAAAAAATTTTGCCAGGAGATATGTTTGCTGCTTTTGTTTTCTTCAGAAATGAAGAGGAAAATAATGGTAGGGGGGCAAATCTGTGTGCAAGGAGGCTGGAGTTGGCAAAGACAGAGACTGCATTGCTGTGTAGCTCTTGAAAGTCTCATCAACCCCTGTCTCGGATGCTGAAAGCTGTTCCTTGGTCATGCGTGCAAAGACTATGAGATGGGGGCACAGCAGGACCTGGGGGAAGGAAGAGAAGAGAATGAAGATGTTGGAGGGGGTGGGGAAGATGTGGAAAAAACCAAAACAGTTCCAGGGCAGAGGAAGGGAGGATGGGTTTAGTTTAATTAGGAGGGAACATGAGAGAAAGCTCAAGCAGCACACAAACACGCATGCACACACCCTCTGCTCCACACCCTCACCCCCCAGAAAAAAAAATTCATCACACCGATTTCTTCATGCTCTGGCAGTCAAGTGATAAAATTATCAGATGAGGGTCCCATTCTCCTTTCCTGCAGTCACTTTCGCCAAGTGCACCACGTCTGAAATAATGAAGCAGATTTGATTAAATTTTCGCTGGCTGAAGCAGCCACGCTAATTTGGAGATGGGCTTATTAGTTTAATGACCGATCCGAATAATCAGAATTCATTAGCATTAGTGCCACTATTGTCAGCTCAACATTAGCCCTGGGCTCCAGTACACAAAGATGCATAGTTATATATTTATATATAGAGAGGCTGTATTTATACACAGTGGAAGAAAGGGAGAAACCAAAAGAAAAACCATATATGTGCATTTACGTTTTATACTCTCATTCTTATCCCTTACCGCATATCCTTGTCCATTAGCAGTCTACTAAAAGAAGCAGCAAATTATAATGAGGCTTTGTGAGAGACTGTCAGTTGTGGTCAGCCATGGGTAATCCAGCCTGACACTGGGTAGGTAAACTTCAGGGCTCAATTTGCAGAGAAAGGCAGTCGGGATTTTCTTCCTCTAAGATGCTGTTGACTTTGGTGGCCATTACTTGGATCCAGAGATGCTAGGAAAGTGCTTAGGGTTCGGAGCTGGGAGACGCTCCAGGAGAAGCCTGGAGATTTTAAGGTATTTAATTTGCTTCTCACAAAGCACGTTTGAAAAGAGTTATCTGTCAGTTGGTGAAAGGCTCTCAGAAAGACTTTGGGCCTATTTTCTGTCGTCACGAAGGTACTATCTGGTAGTTCTTCTACCAAAATCAATGAAGCCTGTAGAAGGTTGGCTTAAATGAAGAGAAAAGAAATTCAGTTCCCAGAGCTCTGATGGTGGTAGCAACTTAGCTGTCAACTCCAACTACTGCTCAGTTAAATGCAATAAAAGAAGATTAATTTAACATTAAGGCTGCAGAAAATGTCAAAAAATACAAATTGTGAACCATGATGTTTACTCAGGCTGGCTGCATGTCATGTCTGTCTTCTGATAAACATCTTTTCTTGTAGAGAATACTGTATTAAGTCCCATACTTAATAGGAAATGTAGGAACACGTAAGACGACTTATGCTGTAGAAAATAATTTATATTATAGTCAGTAGTAGTATTTTTATTTCCTTACATTGTGATCTTTTAAAGTGGTAAAATTGTATAGGTATTTCTGTTGATTTTTGCTTTTTTTGTGGGTTTTTGTCTCCTTCTAACTTAATATTCTTGTTCATAACACCTTTGTTAGTATCTGTCACCTGTGAGCTAACGGTGAAGGATGCCTTCACTTTCCGTAGGGTATTTCAAGGTACCAACCTATTGCTCTAAAATTTGTGAGCCCTGTAGTTTTATTAGTCTAGATTTTATTTCACACAAAAGCATACCCCAGTCTCTGTTACTTTGCATGACTTGCCATGCCTCTGCAGTGTGTCAGAGATGTGTGGTGGGAGAGAAATATAAGATCTAAACCTGACCTGATAGACATTGTGTCTACATCCATTTAACTGCTGTTGAAACACAGGTGTTTATGAGACAGTATGTAACACATCTTGCTTGTTTGCTTTTCTTCATTTTTTGCTCCTTTGAACAGAGGTGCTTTTCTTTTCACCTTTACAACTCACCTGAAGGGGCATTCCATCACAATTATATTGACAAAGTAAGATATATTAAAATAATATCTCAGAGACTGGGAATAAATCACTAATATTTGGGGAAGCATTGTAACACCCATCTGTCCATGACCTGGGTTTATATATTGATATATTGAGGAGAGCTTAAAGCACTGAAGTCAGGTGAGTAATAGCAAAGTCAAAAGCATTTACAAACATAAGGATGATTGACTACAGAAAGTTTCTCTACCCGATTCATTTAAACACTTCTGAAAACTCTGCGCTGCAAGAAGATACATTCATTTTGGCTTTGGACCTTCAACTTAATTGCCCAAAATGGGGTATTTGGCCCTTTGACCTTCTCCAGTTGGTGGAGTCTGGAGAGAAGAGCAGAAAGGCCCAGACCTGAATCACAGACCTCCTGATTATTAAACAGGTGTTGACAAAGAGACTTTTCCCTTGCAAGACTAATGTCTCAGCAGGGTACATCCTTTGGAGAAGAGACATCTGCTGTAAAGGGATGGTTCGGTTGCTTTCATAAAACCATTGGCATCAGTTGCATTACTCAAGTATGGAGAACTGAAAAATGTCACATCTGCCTTTAGCTCCGCAATATTTACACCTCTTGGGATGTTCCTTTCACCTTGCTCATTACCATCAGATTGTCTCACAGTATTTATAGTGTCACTCTGTAAACTCTTGAAAATCTGATTTTTTTTAATACAGGTACTTTGGCTTGTAAAGTATAACAGAATTTCTCTGGCCTTGACTAGATGTTTCAGACATATTATGACTTTAAAAGTTGAAAAAAGACCAACCTGGAAAAAGACAACAGGTGAAGTTTTCTTCATCTTGTAACTTTTGGGATATCTGCTCTGCTGGACAACTTACTTTGCAAATCAGCCAAGTTAGTAGGACATAGAAGTAGTTGGGGGAAAGTGCTGCAATATTCCAGACATGAATCTAAACTAAAGTGGTCAAAATTCTTTTATTTTCATGCAGAGAAAAAGAGGCTGTTGTACCAATCAGGCTGTCTTCTCCTGGACATCTGCTTCATGGAACAAGTCTCATTTGGAGAAAGAAATCTGTGTCTCTCCAAAGGAGCAACAGTTTCAAATGAATAAATGAATCTTTAAGAGAAAGATCTGGAAACCTGAAAAGACTAACTGTAGTTTTGCAAATTGTGTATTTAAAAAGTAATAAATAGGGGCAGAGCATGGTGGGATAGCCTTGTGTGACAAACTGGGAATAGGAGGAACTTTTAGGTGTGATTACGAAGAGGGAAATTCACAACATATCAGAATGGGGAGAGCACTCAGTGTTTGTGCTCTCATTACTTGGTCTTAACCAAAGATCAACTTTCTTCAACTGAAAGTGCAAAGATTATTTTTTTCTTTAAATCTTTGATTTCCTCTGTCCCATGTGTGTGAGTAAACTGGAATTAACACCACTAGAATCAGTAAAAAGAACTGGGAGGTGAAGTGAGGTAAATGAGGTTAAGCTTAAAATGCCAGCAACGTATTGTTGGGCAGGCATCTAGAACTGGGGCCATAAACTGTTTCCTGTGTTTTCAGGAGTATCAAGTAAAGAAGAATTCAGTACTGGAGTGAGGGATCACATTTTCGCTCATTTTCATTTGGAGTAGTTTCCCAAGTTGTCTTTCTTGGGTTCCTTCAGTTAGTCCCAGCATTTCATCAGTGCAATTCTTGTCCCTGATTAGATTATTTCTTTGGTGTCTCCTCAGGACTGCCAGACGTGGGAGTGGGATCTCTTTAGAACTCCTTATTCCTGTTTACTCATCTGGCTAAGGGAATGGACTTTTAGGATTGCTTAGTTTGCCATCATCTGACATCTTTTGGAAATCTGCCCCTTTTTAAGGGATGTTAAGTTCTTTGAAATTTGGTGCTGATTTGCTGGTTTTGAGTGCTTTAAGAACCTGACTTTTAGCTCATTCAGTAGTCTGACTCCGTGTTTCACTTTTGGATATAGTTCAGCGTGCTAGTTGTTAGCCTTGAATAGCTTTTGGTCTCTCGATTCATGTGGTATTGGAGGTATTGATCCTGTGTTTTGCTTTGTTATTAACTAGTGCAGATGAATAATTTCTTTTTCTCTGTGATCTGATGTCCTGTGAGCTGGGCAGTCTGACCATGTCCAGCTTTTGCATTGGGTTTGGTACCCAGAACCAAGCAACTGAAACTGGAAGCAACCTGTGATCATTTTGCCTTTCCTGGCTGTTCTTCCTCTTTCTTCCCACCCAACAATGGCACTGTCAGAAGATGGGACAGCGAATTCCTATTTACATGGGAGTTGCCATACTGGATTCAATCAACGGCCTCTGCAAATGAAATCAGTACCAGATGTTCTAGATGAAAGTGCATGAGGTCTGCTGAATGAAGAATTTTGTAATTATGTGCCCATAGATAAATTCATTTTTTAGCTCAAGTTCTAGCCCCAGATGTACAGAATAGGGGAGTTACTGTCTGGGGACTCCTGTTTTCAAATTCCTTCCAGGGAAACGGATGCAGTAAATGTTAGAGGTACCTCTTCAACTTTGCACTTTGCATACTCCTTCCCTCGTGACAGGAAATTCTGGCCACATAATAATGTGAGTTTAAGTTTGATTCTGCCTTTACTGCACCTGTTTGCTGTATAAAAGATGGATCTTAGCAAAATGTCAAGCAGTTAACAGCTACAGAATTGTAAAGGTATGTCTCAGCCCTGACCACGAAGAATGGTCCCAAAGAATGCACCATTTAGAAACTCCTTGGTCTTTCTCCTGTCCTCAGCTTTGGTTTCTGTCCCAAATGTTGCCCATGCAAAAGAGTGATTGAAGCACAGCTGGGAAGCAGGCAGCTTCAGGATACTGGGAAGCATGTATGCATGTTAAATCCCATGCCCTAATACTTTGATAGGGTAGGTTTGTACTTGCTTTGCTAGACTGAATTTCTTTTGAAAGGAGACTGTTATAAGCTAGGTGTGCAAAGGCATGTTTGTACTGGGAGATTTTATATCAATTAACAAGAAAAGTATCTTTGAAGATATGGATCATACTGAAACTGCCTCAGTTAACGTTGGTTAAGCACTTTTGAATTTGACCCACAGCTGAGCTGTTTACTTTCACTTACTGGGTGCTTCATTATAACAGGACTGACAATGTGCACTCTCTCATGCTAGGAAACAATAAGTGACATTCCTTTCTCTTTAAGTAGATGTGTACTGTATACAGATTCACCATCATGAAGTTTTGCAAGCCATACACAATAAGCATTTCTTTCTTCCATTAATTTTAGTTGGTATTCCTGAGCACTAATATTTCAACTAGGATTTGATTCTACAGACATTGACTTAATCTTGCTGGATCTGCATTGGCTCCAACTTCTTGCCACCAGTGAGGTTTTTCTGCTGTCTCAGTTGGCTGTGGGAGCTGTATACATGAGAACAGTTTGGGCACTTGCTCCACTTTGGGCGTGATGAAGGGAGATATTTGCATATGCTTGCTTGTTCACTAATTGGTTGTTAAGAATCAGATACAGAAAAACTGGCATCAGGGGTGTTCCCTGCACAGTTAAAATGACTGCTGGCATCTGGCCCACCTTTCTGTGAGATCAGGTTCTCTGTCCTTTTCTAGTACTGTAGTGAAGACACAGCTAGCATGAGACTGGCACTGCCAAAAGGCAGCCAGAAGGTCCAAATGACCTTCAAGTGTCCGCTGTTTGGATAGCTCATAGGAATTTCCTTACCTAATGTACCCATGGAGATTTCAAAGGAGCATCAACACTTCTATGATGAATAAAACGGAGGAGTAAGCTTGAGAGAAGTCTCCTTGGAAATGGAAAGAGTCTAGAGATAATACAGAGGAGTGTCAGGAAATACTGTATATGTAGGCACTTGTTAAGGGGCCAGGACATTGCAAGAAAATGAGAGTCTCCCACAACAGGATAGCTGCTAAAGTATGTGATATAAAAAACCCAAGTCTTCCAGAAATATGAACGGCTCACTGTAGTGTACGTAATTACAGGGATGAGAAACCACTTTTGTTCCAGTAGAGGTAAAACAAAGTTTAAGCTCCATGAAGGATGTGTCTATGTCAGTTCTGTTGACTGCATAACCACTGGGAATGAGTCAACTGGAGCTGACCAGTGATGTCTCTCCCCAAGCCATGCCAGCACTAGTCTGGGCAAATCAAGAACGTGTCAGCTTGACGGTACGAGGATGAGTAAGTCTGCAACACCTAAAAGCTGGCATGAGAGACATATACTGCAATTTCCTACACAGCTGGCAAGTATCTGTGGCCAGCAAGCTCGACGTGAGCCAAGTGCGTAACAGAATGACAGTGTGAGTTAGAGCACGGTTGTTTCAGTGCAGGGTTTCCACACAGGATCCTGTTGGAGGTGAACAGCCTTTGTGCCACTGCAGGAAAAACCTGGGAATTGTGGACCACCTACAAATAACCCCCTGCTTTATTACCTTCCCTACCATACTGTGCCATACCTCATCTGTGTATGGACTAGAAAGGTTTCCTGGAGAAATTTAAAAGCTGTCCTTGGTGAGAGCAATGAGGCAGTAGCAGAAGCAGAAGCAAGTGTGTGTGGTACCCTGAAGTCACTGCTTACCGCAGCCTGTTTGGGTGGCCAAAATGGTACCCAGAAGTGGTATCAGCTCAGCATGTTCTTGCCTGAGCAGTTCCTTGTGACTTGTGTTGGAGAACTGGCCTGGGAGGAGCAGCTGGGGAGAGCAGATTTGGAAGGAGTTTTGCCAGGCTCCTGAATTTCTAGGCTGAGAGCTTTTCACTTCTTGTTTTGAGACAATCTTTGTTCTTTTCAGTAATCCCCTCATTTTCATGGTCTTCATACTTTTCTGTAAAGAAAGAAATTCTTTCCAAGGAAACAGGTTGTGCACCAATCATTAAATAGTAACAATTTCTGGCTTAGCCCTTTGTAGATTTCTCATTTACCTTGTGTGTTGCTTTTTGATTCACTATGGAAAAAATACTCTGCTATGTAAAAACAATACATTTATAACAATGGGATATTGTTTCATAAAACAACGTGTAATAATTACCATCTGAACAAATTTGTCCGTTTTCATTAGAATTAAAATGAACATTCAGATGGAACATTATTTACACTACAGACAGCTGAATTTCAGCTAAGGTCCTTCTCCAATTCTTTGAAATTGGAAAGCAGTGTGTTGCATTGCACCATCCCCTGCGAGCAGGAGGCAGTGTGTCAGGTTGGAAATGACTTTAATTCTACCCCGTGATGTGCGGTTCTGGTGCTGTTCTGGTGTGCAGTGTGGTGCAGACAGAGCAGCTCCTCCTGGGGTGTGGCTCTGCCCTCATTTCACCCAGAGCCCCTCAGCTACTCAGCATGACTGGGAATCTTCCAGTGGCCCCCACAGCTCCTCGCACAGCCATCCGCACCTGAAGGCACTTGGGGAGTCATAAAACAAGGTGCTTTATTGGGTTGCTAGGGAGTGGCAGCACGAAAGCTCTCTTTGGAGTGGGATTATGGGATATAAGCCACGCACCTACGCAATCCTCTGCATTTAATTTCCCTGATTTATTAGCGTGAGCTTCTTGCACCTTCAGGGATGGTGTATTATCTTCTGTTCATGTGAAAGGGGAATGCCCATCATTGTCAGCCTGGGCACAGCTGATGCTCAGGAAGGGTGAGCAGTGAGTTGGCTGCAGAGCAGACCTTTGGGAATTGATTGAACCGCAGTGGTATTGCTGCTCCTTTCACAATTTTGAACTAAAAGATGCCATTGGATACTGTGGGGATTTAGAGCCCTCAAAGTCCCTGATCGCTCCACAACAGAGAGAAATTTCCAGAAGGAGCTTTAATCCAATGGCTGGGACTTCCAGGCTCCCAGTTCTGCAGGGGTGCTTGTGGGGGGGAATTTTTCTGGCTGCAGCTTGCTGGGGTTTGGGGCTCAGCCCTGTTGCACCCCTGCCCCTGGGGTGCTTTCCAGGCTGAGTGCCAGCAGGAGGAGCCTCCAGCAGCCGAGACAGCTTCTGCTGCTGTTTCACTTGAGCAAAAAGGAAGAAGAGAAACTCGCTGGGAATAGTTTGAGTACAATTCTGCTGTCTCACAGCAAATTCTGACTTCTGGTCATCTGAAGTGGGTCAGTACAAATCATTCTCTGTGGGCAACCACTGACAGCTGCAATGTGTTTCTGAGAGGCTGTGTTTAAGAAAATGATAAACTGAGAGGGAATTAGCTGTTGCCTGTTTGTCAGAAGTTTTCAGTGGTGCAAAATGCAGCTTTGATGTTTCTCCATGTCTGTCCCAGTTTCCACTGGAAAGAAAAACTACTCTTTTCAATAAAGAGGCTCCTGACAGGCAATTATTGTAACACTGGCACAGATTTTCCTTTCTCAAAATTGGCTTACTTAAGTGAGCCAAGATTGCAACACTTTTTGGAATCTACTGGTCAGAGGTATGGAGCTGGCTTCTTGTAAGTTTTCTGGTTCTTCTTGGCTTGTGACAGAGTGGGAATGCCAAAAGGTAGAGGCGTAAAAAGCTTTCCTTTTCAAGTTAATCAAATAATTTGAACGTTTCTCACCTCTACCTTAAGACTGTTGGGATTAATCCAGTAGCATATGGTAACCTTGAAAGACCTCCAGCACACGTATCAGAGTTGTGTCTCTGGTTTTAACATGTGTGAATTCTGCAATCTTTCCTTTGCTCTTGATGACATTAACAAATCACTGCACAGCTCTCTAGGTTTTCTCCAGAGATTCCCCAACGCGACAGCAGCAGCCGCGGCCATCTGAGGAGTGCTGAAAGGTTGTGGCACTATGTGTGCAGCCCCAGATCTGTGCATTTGCAGGGTGACAAGAAGGCCTGAGCAGGGAGCCTGGGATGAAACACCTTGGCTCGGACGTGAAATGTACAGTGGCTTTCTTTATTTGCAGCCGTTCTTACTTTTCATACTTGCTGTTAACATAAAAGGTAATGGAGAAAACCTTAAAATTACTCTGAGAGTATCATAGGGAGAAATACAAGGAAGGGTTTTGGAACTCTTGAGCTGCAAGACATGCGCCTGTCCTCCTGTGGAGGCCTTGTTGGGACTAATTTAAAAGCCAGGAACGAGGTAGAGGTGGAAGGTTCAGTGTTGGAGTGTAAACCTAGGGGCCAAGTCATCATCACTGCTTTGCCACAGACTTCCTATGTGATACTAGGCAAAGTGCTAAACTTTGAACTATATATTTTTAAAAGATCATTAAAAAAAAAAGGAAAAAAGAAAAAGGCCACTGTGTTGGCACAGACCAGCCTGTTTATACTTGCACAGTAACTTGAGCAGCAGCTGATTTCTCCATAGTTAAACTTGCCAGACTTTGAGTTCCTAACCTCATGAACAGGACTAATTGATTTTTGCCACCTGACAACAAGCATTGAGAGGATGAAAGGTTGTGAAGTTGCCTTTAAATTCAAGTATGGAGAGAGTGCAATTGTAGAGAAACTAGATATATCACACTGAATTAGGGAGGTGAAGACAATTCCTTCATCCATGAAGATATTCTCCCACTTTGGTGTACGACAATGAAGGTAACCCAAAGGAGAGGGGAGGATAGGCCATAAGCAGCATTACTGCTTTTTATCCAAAAGAACTGTTAAGTCTGTAAGATTTTAATGGAAACGACCTTTGAGGTCATCTTGTTCCAGCACTGGATTATTGGGATCAGAAGGCACAGAGATCTCAGACACTTGGCTTTGCTTTGTCACCCAAATAAGGAGTTTTTTCTGCTCCTGAGGCAGGAGGATTTACCCACAGAGCTCTTGGAGCAGCAAGATGAGAAAATCAAAACTGCGGTGATGAACAAAGAAGTTCATGTAAAAAACAGATGCAAGCCTTCATCTAAGCACTAAACTGATAGAGAATAATTCTTTTTTCTTCCTCTGGACTTGAAAAACAATTCTAGTCACTGTGATTATTCCTTATGGGAGTTGTTTTGTGGCTGAATGGATCCAGAATAAGAAAGTTGGTATGGTATCAGCCACCCAGTAGTCCAGATTATGGCTGCAGTTAAATTCAGATAAAACTTTGTAGTTGCTTTGATTCAGCAAAGCAATTAAGCATGTGCTTTAGAACCACTTGGGATTTGAGTGTAACCTTAAAGTTAAGCATGTACTTAACATTTTGCTGGGCTGGGGCCTGAGTCTTTAACCCTTGCAAGAATATAAACTCCTTTCTAATGAGCGCTGGTGTATAATAGGCCTGTTTCTCAATAATGTTTGATTTTTTTGCAACCTAGGAGTCTTTCTCTTGGCTTCAGTGGGCTTTGGATCAGGGCCCAAGAATGCAATCCAGAAATAGTAATTTACCATATTTACATTGCATGTAAATTATATATGAAGAAATGAAACAGTATAATGAATCAACCACAGGGGCTTTTCTTCCACTCTGATACCAGAAGAGAAAAAGCCTGTAGGCAGCTCACAACTTTTCTTACTAATACTCTTGAGCCGTTCTCTTATTAGGTCTTCTGTTTGCTCTGGCAAAGCCTCCCCTAATGTTACCCTCAACACAACCTTCTTAGTCCATAAATGAGATTTTGATTCTGCTCTTATTGAAATGTACCATTGAGCACAGGGTTTACTGGTGGGAAAATCCCATTAAGTATTTCTGAAATACCCTTTAACTGCTTGATTTTGAAGATGATAGGCAAAGCATCACGCTCCTCACAGTTATATGTACAACAGCCGATACCTACATTCACCACTGTGGCTATATGAAGGAAGAAAGTAGATATTGAGTCTTGTGTTTTAATGCCTTTTTCTGTCGGAAGGGTCCTGAAATTAATATAAATTGGTGCTTACTGAGGTTTGGAGTCTGTTCTGTGAGAACACAGTACAGGGATGAAGCAGTCCAGGATCCAGTCCTTACACCTTATGAATGTAAGAGTGAGTCAACAGGTACAAGCTGGAGCTCATAAAACAAGGATATATTTTGTATGCAGAAGGCTACCTCTTTTCAATGAGGGGGCTGTTTCTCTGCACTGCCATGGGTGCGTGATGTGCATTGTATGTGCTGGGTGGCTCCTTGCTTTTAGTAGCTGCACGTATGCAACGAAGGGCTTTCTAGGCAGAACTTCTAATCCAAAGAGATTAAACGGAGATTTTGCAATGGTTTCTACTATTTTCTACTACTTTAATCACTAGAGTTCTGTGACTCTGTTTATTCATTCATGGTCTGTGGGGTTTTTTTCCCCCAGGAATATCTCAGTATTTTTCCTCCTTTGTTAATGTTCTCTGAGATGGCTGATCCGTGTTCCTCCTGACTGAATTTGGGGACTTTTAACAATTTCAGCCTGAACTAATGCTTTGGATCTAATCTCTGGGAGTGGGTTTGAACTGAACCTTAGATTCAAAATCTGTTCCTCGGGCTAGGTAAAACATGGTTGCAAAATGCATAGCTGCTATTCTTTTGCCAGTTATTATTACTCCATTTGGTGAAACATTAGAGTAAGAGTATATTCATAAATAAATTTAAAAGGATTAATGCATGATGAATAGACTGTGTAAGCATATTACAGGCATGGTTATTATGTGATATAGGTGATCATAAGTCATGGTTAAATGCAACCTATTGACCAACTGGACTCTATAAAAGTCTGTAACAAGACATTAGCCACTTGTTAACAGAGCTAGTAATCATTTATTGATCTTACATGCAGTATTTATACATCCGCCACCCTAGAAAGTGAGGAATTCAATTCCAGGATCTACTTTCAAGTCCCACTTACTATAATGGGTGGCACAAATCTCTCACTTATGTATGTTTAAATGTCAGATATCGTCAGGACAGGTAACAGGTGAATGCTGTCCTCAGGTGCATGATGGTCATGAGCTGCAATACCATGAATAGTAATAATATTGGGTTGCCAGTGTCAGAGCTATGCAGAAAGAAGTAACATAGTTTTTGTGAACCATGTTGACGTTATTACATTTGGTTTTGTTCAGATTAGAAATGAAATAACCAGGTTTTTAAAATCTTCACTAACAGATATTGAGAGAGGGGCAGCTCAAGTGAGACCAGGGTTAGAAGTCTTCAGGTCCTCATTTCTGCAGAAGTCCAAGTAGACTGATCTGCCAACACTCAGACAGATCTCAAAGCTTATGTGATAAACGAGGTAGACAAATCCATCTCTGCTCCATCTTTCTGCTTGAAAGAAGTGGTAATTTCCAAAAGTAGTTTTGGTAGGTTTCCTACCAATCTTTCTTAGTCCTGTCCAAACATAAGTGAGAAAGCAGAGTGAAGTAACCATCCCAACACAGTGGGATAAAAGGCAAGTAAGGTTGCCAAAAGTCAGAGTTAAAATGTTAGGAATACTCCAGTGACCAAAGGTTTGGTAATCATCTCCCTTTAAGAGATGGGTAACTGATGGTAAGAGAGGGTCAAATGGTCA
>NW_010185848.1:0-4905 GCF_000695765.1 Mesitornis unicolor | reverse complement strand
TCAGCAGGGAGAAGGAATAAAAAGGTGAAAGGTGCTGAGAAATGAAAGAGAGAGAGAGAAATGAGGAGTGGGGAAAGAGACAGAAGCTGAAGGGATCACCCTTGCCAAACTAAGGCAGTACGGTCATAAATATCTTGGAAAACACATAATGCAGTCCTGCAGTGTAGAATGACATTATGAAGAGGCCTGCATTTCTCTCCTGCTGCTTCTAGTAGGAGGAAGTAGTGATTTTATCATAAGAGTGAGAAAAAATGATGGAGTAGCCCATCCCCGAAGCAATATGGTGAGGAAATGGCAGGCGCGCAGCCTCAAGGCTCGACGAGGATGGCCCTTGCTGCTCTGTCTCCCTGTGTTCCTCTGGCTCTGGGACGCGGAGCACACACAGCCCAGCTGATTTAATAAAGGCAGGAAGCAAACGGTGACAGAGCCATGAGAGACTGCAGATAGGGGTTGAAGAAGGGTCAAACTCATTAGTCATATGATGGGATGGAGAGTGTGGGGAGGGGGTGAAGCTTTCAGGGCTGAGAGGAGTGGAAATAGTTATAGCATTCGAAAAACTGATGTTAGCATAGCTGACCTATATGCTGTGCTGCAGTGTGACTTTTAGGGGTAAAGACAATGGCCTGGTCTTTCATACTTTCCATTTCCTTCGTCATGATTTTATAGTTTCATTTTTTACAGCCTTTTTCAGTATTTCTAAGAGATGGTTGCATTTAGTGTTTGTAGCACATGGCAACTCCAATCAGGGGTCCCTGCAGGGATATTGCTTCAGGGTCAAAACATCTGTCCTTCCTCACTAACGGATGCTTCCTCCTAGTTGTAGCAGGGGCTCAGCGTAAACTTCTCCAACTCTGTATTCCTCACTCAGCAAGACTTGAAATGAACCTTTCCCTTGCATGCAAAGGTCCTCAAGAGGATATTTGTTGACCGTGGCAAGTGATAAAGCATAAACTAGAGAGATAACGAAGGACAATACACACAGCCACAACCCTGACATTCGTTCCTCTTGCTCTGGCAGGAACCTAATGAAAGATACTGAGATGGCCACTCTGTACAGTGCAGTTTTCTGGGTGTCTTTGAAGCAAGAGCAGCATGGACTGGTGCCGAGCCTGGGGGAAGGTGGTTAGTTCATACCCAGTGAGAGGGCACCTTGCTTCATGGTTTTGCTTCAGCAGACAGCAAAGAGCTAACAAATAATCATAAATACACATCACCGCTCCCATTAATGAACTTTCCCAAATACATATTTATTAAATGCACATGAATATTTTAAAAAGTGGTTTCCATTGTCCATTCCAGGAGGAAGTTCATGAGTTCTAGGTACTGTGTTGCATTGCAGGACAAATTTTGCTCACGGTAACAAATATGTTTACTTCCAATGTTGCCTTTTCTTGACTGAAAGCAAGGATTTTATTTTTTTTTTTAACATGAAACTAAAACCAGTCATTATAGGCATTGGGTCAGAAAAAGATGAGAACAGATCTGAACTTTCCCTCAGAGATGTTTATTGAAGTTCAAGGGCTTTTTATCACTCCCTCTTTCTTGCTGTGGAAGGAAATCCTAAAATAGCACAGTCAAAACTTTTTTCTCAGCATGTTTCTAGTTCAGCAAGGAGTTGCAATTATTGAGTTATAAAGCATGGAAAAGTGCAATTTTTAAGTGAAAACATTTTCATAATTTTTCTGAAGTTTTAAAGGTATCTGCAAAATTAAAAATATTATGTACAACTTCTGCATCTGGCTAGAGTAGGTTGTATTCCCTCCATTTCTCTCCTTGGTTACATAAATAAATTTAACTTTGCAAAAATTCAGACTGTAGTAAACATTTATAAACTCGCCAGTCCTAAAGATAATCTTTCATTCTTCAATGCCTCCTGCATCAATATTGTCTCAAATAAATGGGCTGATGAATGAGAAGGATCAGGCTGTTAGCTCATGTAGGATTAGTAGAACTATGCAGATTTACACCCTCTGAATATCTTGTCCTGAGTTTATCATGGCATCTATAGTCTAATATGATGTCTTTTATAGTCTTCTCTCTGTCAGGGTTACCTCGTCAGAGCTCTGCAGAAAATGGCAAAATGCCTTTTGTGCACCTTTCAGGAACCACAAGACTCCCGTTGGGCTTCAAGTGCTGACTCTAGCTAGAGTGGGGTAGAGATGGCACTGACAAAATGGAAATAAGGCTGACTGATGGAAAAAGGCCGTATTTTTCATACTTAGGCAATGTTACAAGTGCTAGTGATAAATGGTGAATTAATGCTTATTAGATATGCTGAACGGTTTAGAACTGCTGCTGAAATCCTGGGAATGCAGATACTATCAATTGATGGATTAATGATAATCTCACAACAAGCACTGTATGATCGGACTATTTGAAATGCAACATTTGGAATAGATTTTTTTGCTTATATGGCCTGAAGGCACCAAAGGTATTGAAACAATGGACCAAGTCTGCAATCGCAGCAGAAATGACATGGTCCTGGCTTTCTCCACGCACCAAAGACTGGTTCCTGCCTGAGGTAGGAAGTCTGTACTTAGCTATAGAGTTAGGATTCTGACAGTGTAGGGTGAACGCACAACCTGGTATGCTTTGAGAACCAGTGTTTTGTCATCCTGATGCTTGGGATGTTTAGGCCAAACATTTAGCCATAAAACATCATACCATTTAGCATGTTTGTTCCTTATCATCCTGTAATCTACTACGTTTACCTCAATTCTCCTGTTGACAGTGGCAAGACCGTATTAGTCCCTTTGTATGGTTTTAATATATTATTATTTTACTTACCCTTCAGTAAGGCACCTGCAGCATTCCAGGAGCCAACACAGATCCACTGAACAGCGGTGATTTGTGCTGTTCACTGTCTCCTCTGTTGTCATTAGGGTTTTCTCCCTTCTTCCTTCAACCCCCTGGACTAATGTGTCCTCTTGGCCGCCTTCACCAAGTCAGACAAACATGATTCTTGGAAGGTCAGTGTAACCTGTAGGAAATTCCTTCTGTCTCTGAGCTGGCTCATTCATCACGAGTCATAACCACTCTGGAATGTGAGCTCCTCGTCTGTTATCTGGCTACTGCTAGTGATGATGCCTGGAGATGACAGCTTGGTTTTCAAAAGCTAGGTTGACCCTGAGGGGCGAGGAAAACTTGTTTTGACAGAGCAAACATGACACGGAAGCAGTGCAAGTGCCAATATGTGCAGGAACAAGGTGTTATTTTCACAAGGTGGATTCCCCTCCCCCCCACAACTGGGAAAAAAAGCACAATGATGTTGTATGGGAGACAAAATATTCTGTGTGGTTTTTTCCCTCTTCAAAAATGCAATTAAAGCAGAAAGGCTATCTGTGTGTATTCTGACTGAGGGAAAAAAGAGTGAAATGGGTTAATCAGGGAAGAGAACCAGGTGTGGCCTTCTCATTCCTCTCTCCTGGGATGGCAGTGGACCAGGTGACTGGTGCAATGGGTAATGAGTTACTGTCTTGAGACCGGTCTGATGTTCTGCCTCTTTCCTCTGTCCCCCTAGCCCAGGTGTCCCTTTGGAGTATGGTCTCTCCGTACAATGACTCACGCAGGGAGGCTTCTGTCCTGGTTGCCACTTCTTACGCTGCAGTGCTATAACGAATGACAACAATCTCAACTCTTGACTGTGGTGCAATTATTGTTCCTACATGTTCTGCTTCCCTCACAGACATAACAAAACAGATGACTCTGTATATTTTAAAATGTCAGACTGACATTGTGGCATTAATATAATTTAAGCCAAACATTGCCAGTTAATTCATTTTGATTTCTACTGTCTTGCATTCCTTGTTTGTGGTGCTCAAAGTCATGTGGTTCCACCACACCCTTGATCCTGCTAAGCCAGGGTTCCCGCATGTTCCAAATTTGAACAGCCAGGTGCTTCTTCCTTCACTTGTGCGTGGCCTGTCCTGTGTCTGGGAGCTGGGACTGTCAAAGAAGAAAATGGGTTTTCTGCTAGAGCCGTGATCTGATATGGTTCTTTTCTGAGAAGAGTGCTTCTCTGTGGGAACCAGGATAGTCACTGAACTATGCAGGAAGAAGCAAAATGCTAAGGCAAAGCACCCCACGGGTAAGAATAATGTTTGTGAAAACCAAAAGAGTGGGATTCACTTCTTGGGAGTAGCCACTCTCTTTTTTTAATATATATATATATATATTTAATGACATCTGCTCTAGGCTGTTTTTACAATACCTGATTCTGTGTGCTCCTAACACACTGGATGGACCTACGTAGTATTTTAAAATGTAAGTCATAAAGAAGAACTTGAGCTGTTCTAGCAGCAGCTTAGGTCTTACAGAAAACCTGAAAATGTTTAGATAAGCAGTGAAGTGATGCATAAAGTAGTCCCTTTCATAGTCCCTTTAAAGTGCTATAGAAGTCCAAAGGTATCTTTCACAACTTCAGTGTGAAGTTGAAAAACACTTGTTGAAGACTTAACAACATGCTGTGATTGTGATAAGTTAAGATGGTTTATGTTGTAATACTGACAACTCACTTGCTTTTCATGCTAGATCCAATAATGACCTCAAAGTGGTATCGAGGGAAGAAACCATGTCTTTTTGTGAGTGGTGGGAGAGAAGCAGTGGGAAAGTACAATCATGGGCAGTCCCATGCAGGATGCTCCTCTGTGTAACTCGGCAGTGTCCTCCAAGGTTAATTCCACTGCACAGCTGCACTGCTTGGGGCGATAAGGATGCATGAAATGAAAAGGGATTTCCCTCTTTGGGAATCAAATTAGAGCAGTCCAGATCAGGCTAGTTCTTTTATCTCTTTCTCACCCCAGCAGTAAGTTTAGACACATGTCCCCAAAGGTCCTTTTCTGGTCAGAAACATCTGCAAGGCGCTGCACTGAAAGAAATCACAGAATCACAGTATCTCAGGAGTTG